>NC_080039.1:0-166119 GCF_030020395.1 Manis pentadactyla
GGAAAGGAGTATGAAGGATCGTGAAAATGCTCAGAAAAGACTTACCATTTGGACCAGGAATTCCATTCCAAGGAATATACACTAAGAATGCAGCAATCAAGTTTGAAAAAGACAAACGCACCCCGATGTTTATTGCAGCACTATTTACAAGAGCAAAGAACTGGAAGCAACCTAAATATCCATTGGTAGATGAATGGATATAGAAGATGTGGTACATAAACCAAATGTAATATTACTCAGCCATAAGAAGAGAGCAAATCCTAACAATCGCAGCAACATGGATGGAGCTGGAGGGTATTATGCTCAGTGAAATAAGCCAAGCAGAGAAAGAGAAATACCAAATGATTTCACAGACCTGTGGACTGTAAGAATGAAAGAAAAACTGAATGAACAAAACAGAAGCGGATTCACAGAACACAAGAATGGAGTAACAGGTACCAAAGGGAAAGGGAGTTGGGAGGATGGGTGGTTAGGGAGGGATAAGGGGGGAAGTAGAAGGAGGGTGTTAAGATTAGCATGCTAATGGGGGTGGGTGGGAGAAAGGGAAGGGCTGTACAACACAGAGAAGTCAAGTAGTTATTCTACAACATTTTGCTCTGCTGAGGGACAGTGACTGGAAAGGTGTTAACCGTGGGGACCAGGTATAGGGGTGAGACTAGAAAATAAAATATTCTTCATGTAAGTTTTGAGTAATGTTAACGAGAAAAAAAAAAAATAAAGAAAGAAAAGGGGGATAACTTCCTGATAGAATAAAATTAACTGTAAATCAACGATTAATTCATGCCTAAAATATCCTTAATTTTGATCAGTTAAAGATTTGCAGATGATCGGTGTGGAGGTACAGTTTTCTGAAAATATTCCTCTCTATTGAGAAAAAAGAAGTTCCTGTGTGTTGACCTCCAATGAGTTCTACACAATGGTATAAAGGGCATATAAAAGTGTGGTCAAAACGTCTCTTTGTGCTTATATAGAGGATCAAAGCCTAATTGGGCTAACCACAAAACGAACTAAGATACGATATGAAGAAGTACTTCCCACTTCAGCACTCCCTGGAAGAGCCATTCCAGAAGACGATAATCAAAAAATCTCAATAAAGATCCAGGCACTGCTACAGTTGGAGCTGCATTCGTCTCACCAGTTCCTATACATGCCATGTGAATGGAGAAGGAAATATCTAAGCTGGCCTGTGCATACAGTAAAACAACAAATTTCACTGGGTCTATACTATTGGAACTCAAACAAGAATTAGGAGAAGTGCAAGTTATAGCTCTCCAAAATCTTACAAATACAGACTATCTACTGTTAAAGAGCATATGGGATGTGAACAGTTCCCAGGAATCGGTTGTTTTAATTTGTCTGATTTCTCTCAGATTGTTCAAGTTCAGTTGGACAATATCCATCATATCATAGAAAATTTTTCACAAATGCCTAAGAAGCCTAACTGGTTTTCTTGGTTTCACTGGAGATGGATGGTAATTATAGGTCTGCTTTGCTTATGTAATTGTATTCCTTCTATGTTAATGTGTGTGCGCAATTTAATTAGCAGTTTAAAACCTATACATGCTTAAGTTAGTCTACATGAAGATATTTCAAAGAAATAAATAATCTTCCCATGTTTTCGTCCGTCTGCTACTTCTATAGCTTTTCTTCTTCTTTGCTAATTACAGCCCTTAAATAGAGGTCGTGCCTCATATCGAATTTACCGCATAAGATAATTCTTCCAATGGTAAACATACTTCAGGAAAAAAGCTGGGCACAGAAATCACATGGCATAAATATGCAAAGAAGTAAAAAGCTAACCTTAAAAACAATATAGTTTCTATCTCACTTTTCAAATTTAAATTTCCCTGTATGGTCCCGGAAGATGACTGGTTAGCCAGAGATGGAAGATTCTTCAAGGGAGGAACAACTTAAGACAGGCACAGTCGAAGGGCGGCCATCATGTGAGAAATTGGGAATCTACAGAGGTGAGGCTTCAAACCTCAATGCCCTTGTATTGAGAGAAATCTGCATCCGTGGATGTTTTATTGCCCTTGTCTATCTTGGACTAACACTTAGTCTACAGGCACACACCTGATCATCCCTATGTGCTCTCTTATGACACTGAACTATGTTTTCTACCTTTATATTGCATCTAAGTACCACTTCACCTTTATATTGAAAAATAATAATAACAATTATAATCATAATAACATAGAAAAGTGGGATAAAACAACAAATCATGTATAAAGCACAAAAAATTAAAAGAAAGAAAGAAAGAAAAAAGAAAATAAAAGATAAATAATGACATTACATAATGATGAAGAGCTCAGTTCAACAAGAGGATATGACCATAATGAGTATATATGAATAAAATACAGGAGCACCAGCATATGTGAAACAAGTACTAACAGAATTAAAGGAGGAAATAGACTGCAATGCATACACTTTCAGAGACTTCAACCCGCCACACACTCCAAAGGACAGATCCTAGGGAGAGAAAATAAGTAAGGACACAGAAGCAATGAAAAATACACTAGAACAGATGGCCCTAATAAATATCTATACAGCTCTACATCCAAAATAAACAGGACACACTTTTTTCTCACGTGCACAAGAAACATTCTCCAGAATAGACCACAGAGTAGGCAACAAAAGGAGCCGCAGTAAATTCCAAAAGATTGAAAACCTATCAAACAACTTTTCAGACCACAACTCCATCAAACTACAAACAAATTGTAGAAAGAAAACGAAAAGGCTCACAAACACTTGGAGGCTTAACAACATGCTCCTAAATAATCACTAACTCAAAGAACAAATTAAAATGGAGAGTCAGCTCTATATGGAAACAAATGACAAGAACACAAAGCCAAAACTACTGTGGGTACGGCAAAAGCAGTCTTAAGAGGTAAATATATAGCAATCCCGTCACATGTAAAGAAGGAAGAACAATCCCAAATGAATGGTCTAATGTCACAATTATCGATATTGGTAAAAGGAGAACAAATGAGGCATAAGGTCAGCAGAAGGTTGGTAAAAAAAAAGATCAGAGAAGAAATAAGTAAAGTTGAGAAGAAAACATTAGCAAAAATCAACGAAAGCAAGAGCTGGCTCTTCGGGAAAATAAACTAGATAGTTATGCCTCTTGCCAGACTTATTAAGAGGAAGAGAGAGTCAACACACATCTACAGAATCCGAAATAAAAAGGAAAACCACGACGGACACCACAGAAATACAAAGAATTATTAGAGAGTAATGTGAAAACCTATACGCTTATAAGCTGGGAAACCAAGGAGAAATGGACAACTACCTAGGAGAATAAAACCTTCCATGGCTGACCAAGAAAAAAACAGAAAATCTTAACAGACCAATTACCAGCAACGGAATTGAATCAGTAAGCAAAAAACAACCAAAGAACAAATCCCCGGGACAGATGGATTTACCTCAGAATTTTATCATACATACAGATCAGACATAATACTATCTAAAGTTTTCCAAAAAAGAGAAGAGGAGGGATTACTCCGAATCTCAGTCTATGAAACCAGTATCACTCCAATAGAAAAACCAGGTGAAAACGGTAACAAAGTAAAAAACCCTACAGAAAATTAGCCCTGATGAGCGTAGATGAAAAACACAAAACAAAATATTAGCAAACCGAATTCAAAAATACATACAAAGGATCATACAACATGACCAAGTGGGATTAACCCCAGGGATGCAGGGATGGTACGACGTTTGATAATCTATCAACATCATCCAGCATATCAACATAAAGACAGACAAACCCACATGATCATCTCCATAGTTGCTGAAAAAGAATTCGACATAATTCTACAACCATTCATCATAAACACTCTCCACAAAATGTGGATAGAGGGCAAGTACCTCAACATAATAAAGGCCATATATGATAAACCCACAGCCCACATCATAGTGAACAGCGAGAAGCTGAAGCTTCTCTTCTGCGATTGGGTACAAGAAAGGGATGACCACTCTCCCCACTGTTATTCAACACAGTACTCGAGGTCATAACCACAGCAATTAGACAAAACAAAGAAACATAAGGAATCCATATTGGTAGACGAGAAGTTAAACTGTCTCTTTTTGCAGATAACATGAAATTGTTCATAAAAAACCCTAAATACCCCACACCAAAACTACTAGAGCTCATATTGGGATACAGCAAAGTTGCGCGATAGAAAATTAACACACAGAAATCTGTAGCTTTCCTGTACACGAACAATGAACCAATAGAAAGAGAAATCTGGAAAACAATTCCGTTCACAATGGCAGCAGAATGTATAAAATACCTAGGAATAAACCTAACCAAAGAAGTGATAGACATATACTCAGAAAACTACAGGTCACTCTTAAGAGAAATTAAAGGGGACACTAACAAATGGAAACTCACCCATAAACGTGGCTAGGAAGAATTAATATCATGAAAATGGCCATCCTGCCCAAAGCAATATACAGATTTGATGCTTTCCTATCAAATTACCAGCAACATTTTACAATGAACTGGAACATATAATGAAAAATTCATACGGAAACACCAAAGACCCCGAACAGCCAGAGTAATACTGAGAGAGAAGAATAAAGTAGGGGGAATCTCACTCACCAACTTCAAGCTCTACTATAAAGCCATAGTAATCAAGACAATATGGTACTGGCCCAATAACAGAGCCGCACACCAGGGGAACAGACTGGACACTCCAGACATTAACCCAAATATTTGTGGTCAATTAATATTTGATAAAAGAGCCATTGACATACAATGGCGTAATGACAGTCTCTTTAATAGATTGTACTGGCAAATCTGGACAGCTACATGTAGGAGAATGAAACTGGACCGTGGTCTAACCCCATATACAAAAGTAAATCCAAAATGTATCAAAGACCGGAAGGTAAGTCATGAAACCATTAAAGTCTTGGAAGAAAACATAGGCAGAATCCTCTTAGACATACACATGAGTGACCTCTTCTTGAACATATCTCCCGACTAAGGAAAACAACAGCAAAAATGAACAAGTGGGAATATATTAAGTTGAAAAGCTTCTGTAGAGCAGTAGACACCATCAGTACAACAGAAAGTATCCCTACAGGATCGGAAAATATACTAGTAAATTGCACATCTGATAAAGGCTTGACGCCCAAAATATATAAAGAGCTCACATGCCTCCACAAACAAAAAGCAAATAATTCAATAAAAAAATGGGCAGAGGAACTGAACAGACAGTTCTCCAAATAACAAATACAGATGGCCAACAGACACATGAAAAGATGCTCCACATCTTTATTATCAGAGAAAAGTAAATTAAAACTACAATGAGTTATCACCTCACACCACTAAGGATGGCTATCATTCAAAAGACAAACAACAACAAATGTTGTTGCGGCTGTGGATAAAGGGGAATCCTCCTACACTGCTGGGGGGAATGTAAATTAGTTCAACCATTGTGGAAAGGAGTATGAAGGATCGTGAAAATGCTCAGAAAAGACTTACCATTTGGACCAGGAATTCCATTCCAAGGAATATACACTAAGAATGCAGCAATCAAGTTTGAAAAAGACAAACGCACCCCGATGTTTATTGCAGCACTATTTACAAGAGCAAAGAACTGGAAGCAACCTAAATATCCATTGGTAGATGAATGGATATAGAAGATGTGGTACATAAACCAAATGTAATATTACTCAGCCATAAGAAGAGAGCAAATCCTAACAATCGCAGCAACATGGATGGAGCTGGAGGGTATTATGCTCAGTGAAATAAGCCAAGCAGAGAAAGAGAAATACCAAATGATTTCACAGACCTGTGGACTGTAAGAATGAAAGAAAAACTGAATGAACAAAACAGAAGCGGATTCACAGAACACAAGAATGGAGTAACAGGTACCAAAGGGAAAGGGAGTTGGGAGGATGGGTGGTTAGGGAGGGATAAGGGGGGAAGTAGAAGGAGGGTGTTAAGATTAGCATGCTAATGGGGGTGGGTGGGAGAAAGGGAAGGGCTGTACAACACAGAGAAGTCAAGTAGTTATTCTACAACATTTTGCTCTGCTGAGGGACAGTGACTGGAAAGGTGTTAACCGTGGGGACCAGGTATAGGGGTGAGACTAGAAAATAAAATATTCTTCATGTAAGTTTTGAGTAATGTTAACGAGAAAAAAAAAAAATAAAGAAAGAAAAGGGGGATAACTTCCTGATAGAATAAAATTAACTGTAAATCAACGATTAATTCATGCCTAAAATATCCTTAATTTTGATCAGTTAAAGATTTGCAGATGATCGGTGTGGAGGTACAGTTTTCTGAAAATATTCCTCTCTATTGAGAAAAAAGAAGTTCCTGTGTGTTGACCTCCAATGAGTTCTACACAATGGTATAAAGGGCATATAAAAGTGTGGTCAAAACGTCTCTTTGTGCTTATATAGAGGATCAAAGCCTAATTGGGCTAACCACAAAACGAACTAAGATACGATATGAAGAAGTACTTCCCACTTCAGCACTCCCTGGAAGAGCCATTCCAGAAGACGATAATCAAAAAATCTCAATAAAGATCCAGGCACTGCTACAGTTGGAGCTGCATTCGTCTCACCAGTTCCTATACATGCCATGTGAATGGAGAAGGAAATATCTAAGCTGGCCTGTGCATACAGTAAAACAACAAATTTCACTGGGTCTATACTATTGGAACTCAAACAAGAATTAGGAGAAGTGCAAGTTATAGCTCTCCAAAATCTTACAAATACAGACTATCTACTGTTAAAGAGCATATGGGATGTGAACAGTTCCCAGGAATCGGTTGTTTTAATTTGTCTGATTTCTCTCAGATTGTTCAAGTTCAGTTGGACAATATCCATCATATCATAGAAAATTTTTCACAAATGCCTAAGAAGCCTAACTGGTTTTCTTGGTTTCACTGGAGATGGATGGTAATTATAGGTCTGCTTTGCTTATGTAATTGTATTCCTTCTATGTTAATGTGTGTGCGCAATTTAATTAGCAGTTTAAAACCTATACATGCTTAAGTTAGTCTACATGAAGATATTTCAAAGAAATAAATAATCTTCCCATGTTTTCGTCCGTCTGCTACTTCTATAGCTTTTCTTCTTCTTTGCTAATTACAGCCCTTAAATAGAGGTCGTGCCTCATATCGAATTTACCGCATAAGATAATTCTTCCAATGGTAAACATACTTCAGGAAAAAAGCTGGGCACAGAAATCACATGGCATAAATATGCAAAGAAGTAAAAAGCTAACCTTAAAAACAATATAGTTTCTATCTCACTTTTCAAATTTAAATTTCCCTGTATGGTCCCGGAAGATGACTGGTTAGCCAGAGATGGAAGATTCTTCAAGGGAGGAACAACTTAAGACAGGCACAGTCGAAGGGCGGCCATCATGTGAGAAATTGGGAATCTACAGAGGTGAGGCTTCAAACCTCAATGCCCTTGTATTGAGAGAAATCTGCATCCGTGGATGTTTTATTGCCCTTGTCTATCTTGGACTAACACTTAGTCTACAGGCACACACCTGATCATCCCTATGTGCTCTCTTATGACACTGAACTATGTTTTCTACCTTTATATTGCATCTAAGTACCACTTCACCTTTATATTGAAAAATAATAATAACAATTATAATCATAATAACATAGAAAAGTGGGATAAAACAACAAATCATGTATAAAGCACAAAAAATTAAAAGAAAGAAAGAAAGAAAAAAGAAAATAAAAGATAAATAATGACATTACATAATGATGAAGAGCTCAGTTCAACAAGAGGATATGACCATAATGAGTATATATGAATAAAATACAGGAGCACCAGCATATGTGAAACAAGTACTAACAGAATTAAAGGAGGAAATAGACTGCAATGCATACACTTTCAGAGACTTCAACCCGCCACACACTCCAAAGGACAGATCCTAGGGAGAGAAAATAAGTAAGGACACAGAAGCAATGAAAAATACACTAGAACAGATGGCCCTAATAAATATCTATACAGCTCTACATCCAAAATAAACAGGACACACTTTTTTCTCACGTGCACAAGAAACATTCTCCAGAATAGACCACAGAGTAGGCAACAAAAGGAGCCGCAGTAAATTCCAAAAGATTGAAAACCTATCAAACAACTTTTCAGACCACAACTCCATCAAACTACAAACAAATTGTAGAAAGAAAACGAAAAGGCTCACAAACACTTGGAGGCTTAACAACATGCTCCTAAATAATCACTAACTCAAAGAACAAATTAAAATGGAGAGTCAGCTCTATATGGAAACAAATGACAAGAACACAAAGCCAAAACTACTGTGGGTACGGCAAAAGCAGTCTTAAGAGGTAAATATATAGCAATCCCGTCACATGTAAAGAAGGAAGAACAATCCCAAATGAATGGTCTAATGTCACAATTATCGATATTGGTAAAAGGAGAACAAATGAGGCATAAGGTCAGCAGAAGGTTGGTAAAAAAAAAGATCAGAGAAGAAATAAGTAAAGTTGAGAAGAAAACATTAGCAAAAATCAACGAAAGCAAGAGCTGGCTCTTCGGGAAAATAAACTAGATAGTTATGCCTCTTGCCAGACTTATTAAGAGGAAGAGAGAGTCAACACACATCTACAGAATCCGAAATAAAAAGGAAAACCACGACGGACACCACAGAAATACAAAGAATTATTAGAGAGTAATGTGAAAACCTATACGCTTATAAGCTGGGAAACCAAGGAGAAATGGACAACTACCTAGAAGAATAAAACCTTCCATGGCTGACCAAGAAAAAAACAGAAAATCTTAACAGACCAATTACCAGCAACGGAATTGAATCAGTAAGCAAAAAACAACCAAAGAACAAATCCCCGGGACAGATGGATTTACCTCAGAATTTTATCATACATACAGATCAGACATAATACTATCTAAAGTTTTCCAAAAAAGAGAAGAGGAGGGATTACTCCGAATCTCAGTCTATGAAACCAGTATCACTCCAATAGAAAAACCAGGTGAAAACGGTAACAAAGTAAAAAACCCTACAGAAAATTAGCCCTGATGAGCGTAGATGAAAAACACAAAACAAAATATTAGCAAACCGAATTCAAAAATACATACAAAGG
The DNA here is from genome assembly GCF_030020395.1 of Manis pentadactyla. NCBI lineage: Eukaryota > Metazoa > Chordata > Mammalia > Pholidota > Manidae > Manis > Manis pentadactyla. The sequence continues at coordinate 9,099 of NC_080039.1, forward strand.
ATCATACAACATGACCAAGTGGGATTAACCTCAGGGATGCAGGGATGGTACGACGTTTGATAATCTATCAACATCATCCAGCATATCAACATAAAGACAGACAAACCCACATGATCATCTCCATAGTTGCTGAAAAAGAATTCGACATAATTCTACAACCATTCATCATAAACACTCTCCACAAAATGTGGATAGAGGGCAAGTACCTCAACATAATAAAGGCCATATATGATAAACCCACAGCCCACATCATAGTGAACAGCGAGAAGCTGAAGCTTCTCTTCTGCGATTGGGTACAAGAAAGGGATGACCACTCTCCCCACTGTTATTCAACACAGTACTCGAGGTCATAACCACAGCAATTAGACAAAACAAAGAAACATAAGGAATCCATATTGGTAGACGAGAAGTTAAACTGTCTCTTTTTGCAGATAACATGAAATTGTTCATAAAAAACCCTAAATACCCCACACCAAAACTACTAGAGCTCATATTGGGATACAGCAAAGTTGCGCGATAGAAAATTAACACACAGAAATCTGTAGCTTTCCTGTACACGAACAATGAACCAATAGAAAGAGAAATCTGGAAAACAATTCCGTTCACAATGGCAGCAGAATGTATAAAATACCTAGGAATAAACCTAACCAAAGAAGTGATAGACATATACTCAGAAAACTACAGGTCACTCTTAAGAGAAATTAAAGGGGACACTAACAAATGGAAACTCACCCATAAACGTGGCTAGGAAGAATTAATATCATGAAAATGGCCATCCTGCCCAAAGCAATATACAGATTTGATGCTTTCCTATCAAATTACCAGCAACATTTTACAATGAACTGGAACATATAATGAAAAATTCATACGGAAACACCAAAGACCCCGAACAGCCAGAGTAATACTGAGAGAGAAGAATAAAGTAGGGGGAATCTCACTCACCAACTTCAAGCTCTACTATAAAGCCATAGTAATCAAGACAATATGGTACTGGCCCAATAACAGAGCCGCACACCAGGGGAACAGACTGGACACTCCAGACATTAACCCAAATATTTGTGGTCAATTAATATTTGATAAAAGAGCCATTGACATACAATGGCGTAATGACAGTCTCTTTAATAGATTGTACTGGCAAATCTGGACAGCTACATGTAGGAGAATGAAACTGGACCGTGGTCTAACCCCATATACAAAAGTAAATCCAAAATGTATCAAAGACCGGAAGGTAAGTCATGAAACCATTAAAGTCTTGGAAGAAAACATAGGCAGAATCCTCTTAGACATACACATGAGTGACCTCTTCTTGAACATATCTCCCGACTAAGGAAAACAACAGCAAAAATGAACAAGTGGGAATATATTAAGTTGAAAAGCTTCTGTAGAGCAGTAGACACCATCAGTACAACAGAAAGTATCCCTACAGGATCGGAAAATATACTAGTAAATTGCACATCTGATAAAGGCTTGACGCCCAAAATATATAAAGAGCTCACATGCCTCCACAAACAAAAAGCAAATAATTCAATAAAAAAATGGGCAGAGGAACTGAACAGACAGTTCTCCAAATAACAAATACAGATGGCCAACAGACACATGAAAAGATGCTCCACATCTTTATTATCAGAGAAAAGTAAATTAAAACTACAATGAGTTATCACCTCACACCACTAAGGATGGCTATCATTCAAAAGACAAACAACAACAAATGTTGTTGCGGCTGTGGATAAAGGGGAATCCTCCTACACTGCTGGGGGGAATGTAAATTAGTTCAACCATTGTGGAAAGGAGTATGAAGGATCGTGAAAATGCTCAGAAAAGACTTACCATTTGGACCAGGAATTCCATTCCAAGGAATATACACTAAGAATGCAGCAATCAAGTTTGAAAAAGACAAACGCACCCCGATGTTTATTGCAGCACTATTTACAAGAGCAAAGAACTGGAAGCAACCTAAATATCCATTGGTAGATGAATGGATATAGAAGATGTGGTACATAAACCAAATGTAATATTACTCAGCCATAAGAAGAGAGCAAATCCTAACAATCGCAGCAACATGGATGGAGCTGGAGGGTATTATGCTCAGTGAAATAAGCCAAGCAGAGAAAGAGAAATACCAAATGATTTCACAGACCTGTGGACTGTAAGAATGAAAGAAAAACTGAATGAACAAAACAGAAGCGGATTCACAGAACACAAGAATGGAGTAACAGGTACCAAAGGGAAAGGGAGTTGGGAGGATGGGTGGTTAGGGAGGGATAAGGGGGGAAGTAGAAGGAGGGTGTTAAGATTAGCATGCTAATGGGGGTGGGTGGGAGAAAGGGAAGGGCTGTACAACACAGAGAAGTCAAGTAGTTATTCTACAACATTTTGCTCTGCTGAGGGACAGTGACTGGAAAGGTGTTAACCGTGGGGACCAGGTATAGGGGTGAGACTAGAAAATAAAATATTCTTCATGTAAGTTTTGAGTAATGTTAACGAGAAAAAAAAAAAATAAAGAAAGAAAAGGGGGATAACTTCCTGATAGAATAAAATTAACTGTAAATCAACGATTAATTCATGCCTAAAATATCCTTAATTTTGATCAGTTAAAGATTTGCAGATGATCGGTGTGGAGGTACAGTTTTCTGAAAATATTCCTCTCTATTGAGAAAAAAGAAGTTCCTGTGTGTTGACCTCCAATGAGTTCTACACAATGGTATAAAGGGCATATAAAAGTGTGGTCAAAACGTCTCTTTGTGCTTATATAGAGGATCAAAGCCTAATTGGGCTAACCACAAAACGAACTAAGATACGATATGAAGAAGTACTTCCCACTTCAGCACTCCCTGGAAGAGCCATTCCAGAAGACGATAATCAAAAAATCTCAATAAAGATCCAGGCACTGCTACAGTTGGAGCTGCATTCGTCTCACCAGTTCCTATACATGCCATGTGAATGGAGAAGGAAATATCTAAGCTGGCCTGTGCATACAGTAAAACAACAAATTTCACTGGGTCTATACTATTGGAACTCAAACAAGAATTAGGAGAAGTGCAAGTTATAGCTCTCCAAAATCTTACAAATACAGACTATCTACTGTTAAAGAGCATATGGGATGTGAACAGTTCCCAGGAATCGGTTGTTTTAATTTGTCTGATTTCTCTCAGATTGTTCAAGTTCAGTTGGACAATATCCATCATATCATAGAAAATTTTTCACAAATGCCTAAGAAGCCTAACTGGTTTTCTTGGTTTCACTGGAGATGGATGGTAATTATAGGTCTGCTTTGCTTATGTAATTGTATTCCTTCTATGTTAATGTGTGTGCGCAATTTAATTAGCAGTTTAAAACCTATACATGCTTAAGTTAGTCTACATGAAGATATTTCAAAGAAATAAATAATCTTCCCATGTTTTCGTCCGTCTGCTACTTCTATAGCTTTTCTTCTTCTTTGCTAATTACAGCCCTTAAATAGAGGTCGTGCCTCATATCGAATTTACCGCATAAGATAATTCTTCCAATGGTAAACATACTTCAGGAAAAAAGCTGGGCACAGAAATCACATGGCATAAATATGCAAAGAAGTAAAAAGCTAACCTTAAAAACAATATAGTTTCTATCTCACTTTTCAAATTTAAATTTCCCTGTATGGTCCCGGAAGATGACTGGTTAGCCAGAGATGGAAGATTCTTCAAGGGAGGAACAACTTAAGACAGGCACAGTCGAAGGGCGGCCATCATGTGAGAAATTGGGAATCTACAGAGGTGAGGCTTCAAACCTCAATGCCCTTGTATTGAGAGAAATCTGCATCCGTGGATGTTTTATTGCCCTTGTCTATCTTGGACTAACACTTAGTCTACAGGCACACACCTGATCATCCCTATGTGCTCTCTTATGACACTGAACTATGTTTTCTACCTTTATATTGCATCTAAGTACCACTTCACCTTTATATTGAAAAATAATAATAACAATTATAATCATAATAACATAGAAAAGTGGGATAAAATAACAAATCATGTATAAAGCACAAAAAATTAAAAGAAAGAAAGAAAGAAAAAAGAAAATAAAAGATAAATAATGACATTACATAATGATGAAGAGCTCAGTTCAACAAGAGGATATGACCATAATGAGTATATATGAATAAAATACAGGAGCACCAGCATATGTGAAACAAGTACTAACAGAATTAAAGGAGGAAATAGACTGCAATGCATACACTTTCAGAGACTTCAACCCGCCACACACTCCAAAGGACAGATCCTAGGGAGAGAAAATAAGTAAGGACACAGAAGCAATGAAAAATACACTAGAACAGATGGCCCTAATAAATATCTATACAGCTCTACATCCAAAATAAACAGGACACACTTTTTTCTCACGTGCACAAGAAACATTCTCCAGAATAGACCACAGAGTAGGCAACAAAAGGAGCCGCAGTAAATTCCAAAAGATTGAAAACCTATCAAACAACTTTTCAGACCACAACTCCATCAAACTACAAACAAATTGTAGAAAGAAAACGAAAAGGCTCACAAACACTTGGAGGCTTAACAACATGCTCCTAAATAATCACTAACTCAAAGAACAAATTAAAATGGAGAGTCAGCTCTATATGGAAACAAATGACAAGAACACAAAGCCAAAACTACTGTGGGTACGGCAAAAGCAGTCTTAAGAGGAAAATGTATAGCAATCCCGTCACATGTAAAGAAGGAAGAACAATCCCAAATGAATGGTCTAATGTCACAATTATCGATATTGGTAAAAGGAGAACAAATGAGGCATAAGGGCAGCAGAAGGTTGGTAAAAAAAAAGATCAGAGAAGAAATAAGTAATGTTGAGAAGAAAACATTAGCAAAAATCAACGAAAGCAAGAGCTGGTTCTTCGGGAAAATAAACTAGATAGTTAAGCCTCTTGCCAGACTTATTAAGAGGAAGAGAGAGTCAACACACATCTACAGAATCCGAAATAAAAAGGAAAACCACGACGGACACCACAGAAATACAAAGAATTATTAGAGAGTAATGTGAAAACCTATACGCTTATAAGCTGGGAAACCAAGGAGAAATGGACAACTTCCTAGGAGAATAAAACCTTCCATGGCTGACCCAGAAAAAAACAGAAAATCTTAACAGACCAATTACCAGCAACAGAATTGAATCAGTAAGCAAATAACAACCAAAGAACAAATCCCCTGAACAGATGGATTTACCTCAGAATTTTATCATACATACAGATCAGACATAATACCCATACTAATTAAAGTTTTCCAAAAAAGAGAAGAGGAGGGATTACTCCGAATCTCAGTCTATGAAACCAGTATCACTCAAATAGAAAAAAAAGGTGAAAACGGTACCAAAATAAAAAACCCTACAGAAAATTAGCCCTGATGAGCGTAGATGAAAAACACAAAACAAAATATAAGCCAACCGAATTCAAAAATACATCCAAAGGATCATACACAATGACCAAGTGGGATTAACCCCAGGGATGCAGGGATGGTACGACTTTTGATAATCCATCAACATCATCCAGCATATCAACATAAAGACAGACAAACCCACATGATCATCTCCATAGATGCTGAAAAAGAATTCGACATAATTCTACAACCATTCATGATAAACACTCTCCACAAAATGTGGATAGAGGGCAAGTACCTCAACATAATAAAGGCCATATATGATAAACCCACAGCCCACATCATAGTGAACAGCGAGAAGTTGAAAGCTTCTCTTCTGCGATTGGGTACAAGAAAGGGATGACCACTCTCCCCACTGTTATTCAACACAGTACTCGAGGTCCTAACCACAGCAATTAGACAAAACAAAGAAACACAAGGAATCCATATTGGTAGACGAGAAGTTAAACTGTCTCTATTTGCAGATGACATGAAATTCTACATAAAAATCCCTAAAGACCCCACACCAAAACTACTAGAGCTCATATTGGGATACAGCAAAGTTGCGCGATAGAAAATTAACACACAGAAATCTGTAGCTTTCCTGTACACGAACAATGAACCAATAGAAAGAGAAATCTGGAAAACAATTCCGTTCACAATGGCAGCAGAATTTATAAAAAACCTAGGAATAAACCTAACCAAAGAAGTGATAGACATATACTCAGAAAACTACAGGTCACTCTTAAGAGAAATTAAAGGGGACACTAACAAATCGAAACTCACCCATAAACGTGGCTAGGAAGAATTAATATCATGAAAATGGCCATCCTGCCCTAAGCAATATACAGATTTGATGCTTTCCTATCAAATTACCAGCAACATTTTCCAATGAACTGGAACAAATAATTGAAAAATTCATACGGAAACACCAAAGACCCCGAACAGCCAGAGTAATATTGAGAGAGAAGAATAAAGTAGGGGGAATCTCACTCACCAACTTCAAGCTCTACTATAAAGCCATAGTAATCAAGACAATATGGTACTGGCCCAATAACAGAGCCGCACACCAGGGGAACAGACTGGACACTCCAGATATTAACCCAAATATTTGTGGTCAATTAATATTTGATAAAGGAGCCATTGACATACAATGGCGTAATGACAGTCTCTTCAACAGATTGTACTGGCAAATCTGGACAGCTACATGAAGGAGAATGAAACTGGACCGTGGTCTTACCCCATATACAAAAGTAAATCCAAAATGTATCGAAGACCGGAAGGTAAGTCATGAAACCATTAAAGTCTTGGAAAAAACATAGGCAGAATCCTCTTAGACATACACATGAGTGACCTCTTCTTGAACATATCTCCCGACTAAGGAAAACAACAGCAAAAACGAACAATTGGGAATATATTAAGGTGAAAAGCTTCTGTAGAGCAGTAGACACCATCAGTACAACAGAAAGAAGCCCTACAGGATGGGAAAATATATTTGTAAATTACACATCTGATAAAGGCTTGACGCCCAAAAGATATAAAGAGCTCACATGCCTCCCCAAACAAAAAGCAAATAATCAAATTAAAAAAATGGGCAGAGGAAGTGAACAGTTTTCCAAATAACAAATACAGATGGCCAACAGACACATGAAAAGATGCTCCACATCTTTATTATCAGAGAAAAGTAAATTAAAACTACAATGAGTTATCACCTCACACCACTAAGGAAGGCAATCATTCAAAAGACAAACAACAACAAATGTTGTTGCGGCTGTGGATAAAGGGGAACCCTCCTACACTGCTGGTGGGAATGTAAATTAGTTCAACCATTGTGGAAAGGTGTATGAAGGATCGTGAAAATGCTCAGAAAGGACTTACCATTGGACCCAGGAATTCCATTCCAAGGAATATACACTAAGAATGCAGCAATCAAGTTTGAAAAAGACAAACGCACCCCGATGTTTATTGCAGCACTATTTACAAGAGCAAAGAACTGGAAGCAACCTAAATATCCATTGGTAGATGAATGGATATAGAAGATGAGGTACATAAACAAAATGCAATATTACTCAGCCATAAGAAGAGAGCAAATCCTACCATTCGCAGCAACATGGATGGAGCTGGAGGGTATTATGCTCAGTGAAATAAGCCAAGCAGAGAAAGAGAAATACCAAATGATTTCACAGACCTGTGGACTGTAAGAATGAAAGAAAAACTGAACGAACAAAACGGAAGCGGATTCACAGAACACAAGAATGGAGTAACAGGTACCAAAGGGAAAGGGAGTTGGGAGGATAGGTGGTTAGGGAGGAATAAGGGGGGAAGTAGAAGGAGGGTATTAAGATTAGCATGCTAATGGGGGTGGGTGGGAGAAAGGGAAGGGCTGTACAACACAGAGAAGACAAGTAGTTATTCTAAAACATTTTGCTCTGCTGAGGGACAGTGACTGGAAAGGTGTTAACAGTGGGGACCAGGTATATGGGTGAGTCTAGAAAACAAAATATTCTTCATGTAAGTTTAGATTAATGTTAACGAGAAAAAAAAGAAAATAAAGAAAGAAAAGGGGGATAACTTCCTAATTGAATAAAATTAACTGTAAATCAACGATTAATTCATGCCAAAATATCGTTAATTTTGATCAGTTAAAGATTTGCAGATGATCGGTGTGGAGATACAGTTTTCTGAAAATATTCCTCTCTATCGAGAAAAAAGTACTTCCTGTGTGTTGACCTCCAAGGGGTTCTACACAATGGTATAAAGTACATATAAAAGTGTGTGGCAAAACGTCTCTTTATGCTTATATAGAGGATCAAAGTCTAATTGGGCTAACCACAAAACGAAGTAAGATACGATATGAAGAAATACTTCCCACTTCAATACTCCCTGGAAGAGCCATTCCAGAAGACGATAATCAAAAAATCTCAATAAAGATCCAGACACTGCTACAGTTGGAGCTGCATTCGTCTCACCAGTTCCTATACCTGTCATGTGAATGGAGAAGGAAATATCTAAGCTGGCCTGTGCATACAGTAAAACAACAAATTTCACTGGGTCTATACTATTGGAACTCAACCAAGAATTAGGAGAAGTGCAAGTTATAGCGCTCCAAAATCTAACAACTCAGACTATCTACTGTTAAAAGAGCATATGGGATGTGAACAGTTCCCAGGAATCAGTTGTTTTAATTTGTCTGATTTCTCTCAGACTATTCAAGTTCAGTTGGACAATATCCATCATATCATATATAATTTTTCACAAATGCCTAAGAAGCCTACTGGTTTTCTTGGTTTCACTGGAGATGGCTGGTAATAATAGGTCTGCTTTGGTTATGTAAGTGTATTCCTTCTATGTTAATGTGTGTGCGCAATTTAATTAGTAGTTTAAAAACTATACATGCTTAAGTTAGTCTACAAGAAGATATTTCAAGAAATAAATAATCTTCCCATGTTTTCGTCCGTCTGCTACTTCTATAGATTTTCTTCTTCTTTGCTAATTACAGCCTTTAAATAGAGTCGTGCCTCATATCGAATTTACCGCATAAGATAATTCTTCCGATGGTAAAGATACTTCAGGGAAAAATCTCGGCACAGAAACCACATGGCATAAATATGCAAAGAAGTAAAAATCTAACCTTAAAAACAATATTGTTTCTATCTCACTTTTCAAATTTAAATTTCCCTGTATGGTCCCGGTAGATGACTGGTTAGCCAGAGATGGGAAGATTCTTCAAGGGAGGAACAACATAAGACAGGCACAGTCGAAGGGCGGCCATCATGTGAGAAATTGGGAATCTACAGAGGTGAGGCTTCAAACCTCAATGCACTTGTATTGAGAGAAATCTGCATCCGTGGATGTTTTATTGCCCTTGTCTAGCTTGGACTAACACTTAGTCTACAGGCACACACCTGATCATACATATGTGCTCTCTTATGACACTGAACTATGTTTTCTACCTTTATATTGCATCTACCTACCACTTCAGCTTTATATTGAAAAATATTAATAACAATTATAATCATAATAACATAGAAAAGTGGGATAAAACAACAAATCATGTATAAAGCACAAGAAATTAAAAGACAGAAAGAAAAAAGAAAATAAAGATAAGTAAAGACATTACATAATGATGAAGAGCTCAGTTCAACAAGAGGATATAACCATAATGAGTATATATGAATAAAATACAGGAGCACCAGCATATGTGAAACAAACACTAACAGAATTAAAGGAGGAAATAGACTGCAATGCATACACTTTCGGAGACTATAACCCACCACTCACTCCAAAGGACACATCCTAGGGACAGAAAATAATTAAGGACACAGAAGCACTGAACAACACACTAGAACAGATGGCCCTAATAAATATCTATACAGCTCTACATCCAAAATCAACAAGACACACTTTTTTCTCACGTGCACAAGAAACATTCTCCAGAATAGACCACAGAGTAGGCAACAAAAGGAGCCTCAGTAAATTCCAAAAGATTGAAAACCTATCAAACAACTTTTCAGACCACAAATGCATCAAACTACAAATAAATTGTAGAAAGAAAGCGAAAAGGCTCACAAACACTTGGAGGCTTAACAACATGCTCCTAAATAATCAATAACTCAAAGAACATATTTAAATGGAGAGTCAGTTCTATATGGAAACAAATTACAAGAACATAAAGCCAAAACTACTGTGGGTATGGCAAAAGCAGTCTTAAGAGGAAAATATATAGCAATCCAGTCACATGTAAAGAAGGAAGAACAATCCCAAATGAATGGTCAAATGTCACAATTATCGAAATTGGTAAAAGGAGAACAAATGAGCCATTTGGTCAACAGAAGGTTGGAAAAAAAAAAAGATCAGAGAAGAAATAAGTAAAGTTGAGAAGAAAACATTAGCAAAAATTAACGAAAGCAAGAGCTTGTTCTTCGGGAAAATAAACAAGATAGTTAAGCCTCTTGCCAGACTTATTAAGAGGAAGAGAGAGTCAACACACATCTACAGAATCAGAAATAAAAAGGAAAACCACGACGGACACCACAGAAATACAAAGAATTATTAGAGAGTAATGTGAAAACCTATACGCTTATAAGCTGGGAAACCAAGGAGAAATGGACAACTTCCTAGGAGAATAAAACCTTCCATGGCTGACCCAGAAAAAAACAGAAAATCTTAACAGACCAATTACCAGCAACGGAATTGAATCAGTAAGCAAAAAACAACCAAAGAACAAATCCCCGGGACAGATGGATTTACCTCAGAATTTTATCATACATACAGATCAGACATAATACCCATACTAATTAAAGTTTTCCAAAAAAGAGAAGAGGAGGGATTACTCCGAATCTCAGTCTATGAAACCAGTATCACTCAAATAGAAAAACCAGGTGAAAACTGTACCAAAGTAAAAAACCCTACAGAAAATTATCCCTGATGAGCGTAGATGAAAAACACAAAACAAAATATTAGCAAACCGAATTCAAAAATACATCCAAAGGATCATACACCATGACCAAGTGGGATTAACCCCAGGGATGCAGGGATGGTACGACGTTTGATAATCCATCAGCATCATCCAGCATATCAACATAAAGACAGACAAACCCAAATGATCATCTACATAGATGCTGAAAAAGTATTCGACAAAGTTCTACAACCATTCATGATAAACACTCTCCACAAAATGTGGAGAGAGGGCAAGTACCTCAACATAATAAAGGCCATATATGATAAACCCACAGCCCACATCATAGTGAACAGCGAGAAGCTGAAAGCTTCTCTTCTGCGATTGGGTACAAGAAAGGGATAACCACTCTCCCCACTGTTATTCAACACATTACTCGAGGTCCTAACCACAGCAATTAGACAAAACAAAGAAACACAAGGAATCCATATTGGTAGACGAGAAGTTAAACTGTCTCTATTTGCAGATGACATGAAATTCTACATAAAAATCCCTAAAGACCCCACACCAAAACTACTAGAGCTCATATTGGGATACAGCAAAGTTGCGCGATAGAAAATTAACACACAGAAATCTGTAGCTTTCCTGTACACGAACAATGAACCAATAGAAAAAGAAATCTGGAAAACAATTCCGTTCACTATGGCAGCAGAAAGTATAATATACCTAGGAATAAACCTAACCAAAGAAGTGATAGACATATACTCAGAAAACTACAGGTCACTCTTAAGAGAAATTAAAGGGGACACTAACAAATCGAAACTCACCCATAAATGTGGCTAGGAAGAATTAATATCATGAAAATGGCCATCCTGCCCTAAGCAATATACAGATTTGATGCTTTCCTATCAAATTACCAGCAACATTTTCCAATGAACTAGAACAAATAATTGAAAAATTCATACGGAAACACCAAAGACCACGAACAGCCAGAGTAATACTGAGAGAGAAGAATAAAGTAGGGGGAAACTCACTCACAAACTTCAAGCTCTACTATAAAGCCATAGTAATCAAGACAATATGGTACTGGCCCAATAAAAGAGCCACACACAAGGGGAACAGACTGGACACTCCAGACATTAACCCAAATATTTGTGGTCAATTAATATTTGATAAAGGAGCCATTGACTTACAATGGCGTAATGACAGTCTCTTCAACAGATTGTACTGGCAAATCTGGACAGCTGCATGAAGGAGAATGAAACTGGACCGTGGTCTTACCCCATATACAAAAGTAAATCCAAAATGTATCAAAGACCGGAAGGTAAGTCATGAAACCATTAAAGTCTTGGAAAAAACATAGGCAGAATCCTCTTAGACATACACATGAGTGACCTCTTCTTGAACATATCTCCCGACTAAGGAAAAAAACAGCAAAAACGAACAAGTGGGAATACATTAAGGTGAAAATCTTCTGTAGAGCAGTAGACACCATCAGTACAACAGAAAGAAGCCCAACAGGATGGGAAAATATATTTGTAAATTACACATCTGATAAAGGCTTGACGCCCAAAATATATAAAGAGCTCACATGGCTCCACAAACAAAAAGCAAATAATCCAATAAAAAAAATGGGCAGAGATACTGAACAGACAGTTCTCCAAATAACAAATACAGATGGCCAACAGACACATGAAAAGATGCTCCACATCTTTATTATCAGAGAAAAGTAAATTAAAACTACAATGAGTTATCACCTCACACCACTAAGGATGGCTATCATTCAAAAGACAAACAACAACAAATGTTGTTGCGGCTGTGGATAATGGGGAACCCTCCTACACTGCTGGTGGGAATGTAAATTAGTTCAACCATTGTGGAAAGGAGTATGGATGATCGTGAAAATGCTCAGAAAAGACTTACCATTGGACCCAGGAATTCCATTCCAAGGAATATACACTAAGAATGCAGCAATCAAGTTTGAAAAAGACAAACGCACCCCGATGTTTATTGCAGCACTATTTACAAGAGCAAAGAACTGGAAGCAACCTAAATATCCATTGGTAGATGAATGGATATAGAAGATGTGGTACATAAAAAAAATGGAATATTACTCAGCCATAAGAAGAGAGCAAATCCTACCATTCGCAGCAACATGGATGGAGCTGGAGGGTATTATGCTCAGTGAAATAAGCCAAGCAGAGAAAGAGAAATACCAACTGATTTCACAGACCTGTGGACTGTAAGAATGAAAGAAAAACTGAACGAACAAAACAGAAGCGGATTCACAGAACACAAGAATGGAGTAACAGGTACCATAGGGAAAGGGAGTTGGGAGGATGGGTGGTTAAGGAGGGATAAGGGGGGAAGTAGAAGGAGGGTATTAAGATTAGCATGCTAATGGGGGTGGGTGGGAGAAAGGGAAGGGCTGTACAACACAGAGAAGACAAGTAGTTATTCTACAACATTTTGCTCTGCTGAGGGACAGTGACTGGAAAGGGGTTAACAGTGGGGATCAGGTATAGGGGAGAGACTAGAAAACAAAATATTCTTCATGTAACTTTAGATTAATGTTAACGAGAAAAAAAAGAAAATAAAGAAAGAAAAGGGGGAGAACTTCCTAATTGAATAAAATTAACTGTAAATCAACGATTAATTCATGCCAAAATATCGTTAATTTTGATCAGTTAAAGATTTGCAGATGATCGGTGTGGAGGTACAGTTTTCTGAAAATATTCCTCTCTATCGAGAAAAAAGTAGTTCCTGTGTGTTGACCTCCAATGGGTTCTACACAATGGTATAAAGGGCATATAAAAGTGTGGGGCAAAACGTCTCTTTGTGCTTATATAGAGGATCAAAGTCTAATTGGGCTAACCACAAAACGAACTAAGATACGATATGAAGAAATACTTATCACTTCAGCACTCCCTGGAAGAGCCATTCCAAAAGACGATAATCAAAAAATCTCAATAAAGATCCAGACACTGCTACAGTTGGAGGTGCATTCGTCTCACCAGTTCCTATACCTGTCATGTGAATGGAAAAGGAAATATCTAAGCTGGCCTGTGCATACAGTAAAACAACAAATTTCACTGGGTCTATACTATTGGAACTCAACCAAGAATTAGGAGAAGTGCAAGTTATAGCCATCCAAAATCTAACAACTCAGACTATCTACTGTTAAAAGAGCATATGGGATGTGAACAGTTCCCAGGAATCGGTTGTTTTAATTTGTCTGATTTCTCTCAGATTGTTCAAGTTCAGTTGGACAATATCCATCATATCATAGATAATTTTTCACAAATGCCTAAGATGCCTAACTGGTTTTCTTGGTTTCACTGGAGATGGCTGGTAATAATAGGTCTGCTTTGGTTATGTAAGTGTATTCCTTCTATGTTAATGTGTGTGCGCAATTTAATTAGTAGTTTAAAAACTATACATGCTTAAGTTAGTCTACAAGAAGATATTTCAAGAAATAAATAATCTTCCCATGTTTTCGTACGTCTGCTACTTCTATAGCTTTTCTTCTTCTTTGCTAATTACAGCCATTAAATAGAGGTCGTGCCTCATATCGAATTTACCGCGTAAGATAATTCTTCCAATGGTAAAGATACTTCAGGAAAAAATCTGGGCACAGAAACCACATGGCATAAATATGCAAAGAAGTAAAAAGCTAACCTTAAAAACAATATTGTTTCTATCACACTTTTCAAATTTAAATTTCCCTGTATGGTCCCGGAAGATGACTGGTTAGCCAGAGATGGGAAGATTCTTCAAGGGAGGAACAACATAAGACAGGCACAGTCGAAGGACGGCCATCATGTGAGAAATTGGGAATCTACAGAGGTGAGGTTTCAAACCTCAATGCCCTTGTATTGAGAGAAATCTGCATCCGTGGATGTTTTATTGCCCTTGTCTAGCTTGCACTAACACTTAATCTACAGGCACACACCTGATCATCCATATGTGCTCTCTTATGACACTGAACTATGTTTTCTACCTTTATATTGCATCTACCTACCACTTCACCTGTATATTGAAAAATATTAATAACAATTATAGTCATAATAACATAGAAAAGTGGGATAAAACAACAAGTCATGTATAAAGCACAAAAAATTAACGGAAAGAAAGAAAGAAAAAAGAAAATAAAAGATAAATAAAGACATTACATAATGATGAAGAGCTCAGTTCAACAAGACGATATAACCATAATGAGTATATATGAATAAAATACAGGAGCACCAGCATATGTGAAACAAATACTAACAGAATTAAAGGAGGCAATAGACTGCAATGCATACACTTTCGGAGACTTCAACCCACCACTCACTCCAAAGGACAGATCCTAGGGACAGAAAATAAGTAAGGACACAGAAGCACTGTACAACACACTAGAACAGATGGCCCTAATAAATATCTATACAGCTCTACATCCAAAATCAACAGGACACACTTTTTTCTCACGTGCACAAGAAACATTCTCCAGAATAGACCACAGAGTAAGCAACAAAAGGAGCCTCAGTAAATTCCAAAAGATTGAAAACCTATCAAACAACTTTTCAGACCACAAATGCATCAAACTACAAATAAATTGTAGAAAGAAAGAGAAAAGGCTCACAAACACTTGGAAACTTAACAACATGCTCATAAATAATCAATAACTCAAAGAACAAATTAAAATGGAGAGTCAGCTCTATATGGAAACAAATGACAAGAACACAAAGCCAAAACTACTGTTTGTACGGCAAAAGCAGTCTTACGAGGAAAATATATAGCAATCCAGTCACATGTAAAGAAGGAAGAACAATCCCAAATGAATGGTATAATGACACAATTATCGAAATTGGTAAAAGGAGAACAAATGAGGAATAAGGTCAACAGAAGTTTGGTAAAAAAAAAAAAAGATCAGAGAAGAAATAAGTAAAGTTGAGAAGAAAACATTAGCAAAAATCAACGAAAGCAAGAGCTGGTTCTTCGGGAAAATAAACAATATAGTTAAGCCTCTTGCCAGACTTATTAAGAGGAAGAGAGAGTCAACACACATCTACAGAATCCGAAATAAAAAGGAAAACCACGACGGACACCACAGAAATACAAAGAATTATTAGAGAGTAATGTGAAAAATTATACGCTTATAAGCTGGGAAACCAAGGAGAAATGGACAACTTCCTAGGAGAATAAAACCTTCCATGGCTGACCAAGAAAAAAACAGAAAATCTTAACAGACCAATTACCAGCAACGGAATTGAATCAGTAAGCAAAAAACAACCAAAGAACAAATCCCCGGGCAGATGGATTTACCTCAGAATTTTATCATACATACAGATCAGACATAATACCCATACTAATTAAAGTTTTCCAAAAAAGAGAAGAGGAGGGATTACTCCGAATCTCAGTCTATGAAACCAGTATCACTCCAATAGAAAAACAAGGTGAAAACCGTAACAAAGTAAAAAACCCTAGAGAAAATTAGCCCTGATGAGCGTAGATGAAAAACACATAACAAAATATAAGCAAACCGAATTCAAAAATACATCCAAAGGATCATACACCATGACCAAGTGGGATTAACCCCAGGGATGCAGGGATGGTACGACGTTTGATAATCCATCAACATCATCCAGCATATCAACATAAAGACAGACAAACCCACATGATCATCTAAATAGATGCTGAAAAATAATTCGACAAAGTTCTACAACCATTCATGATAAACACTCTCCACAAAATGTGGATAGAGGGCAAGTACCTCAACATAATAAAGGCCATATATGATAAACCCACAGCCCACATCATAGTGAACAGCGAGAAGCTGAAAGCTTCTCTTCTGCGATTGGGTACAAGAAAGGGATGACCACTCTCCCCACTGTTATTCAACACAGTACTCGAGGTCCTAACCACTGCAATTAGACAAAACAAAGAAACACAAAGAATCCATATTGGTAGACGAGAAGTTAAACTGTCTCTATTTACAGATGACATGAAATTGTACATAAAAAACCCTAAAGACCACACACCAAAACTTCTAGAGCTCATATTGGGATACAGCAAAGTTGCGCGATAGAAAATTAACACACAGAAATCTGTAGCTTTCCTGTACACGAACAATGAACCAATAGAAAGAGAAATCTGGAAAACAATTCCCTTCACAGTGGCAGCAGAAAGTATAAAATACCTAGGAATAAACCTAACCAAAGAAGTGATAGACATATACTCAGAAAACTACAGGTCACTCTTAAGAGAAATTAAAGGTGACACTAACAAATCGAAACTCAAACATAAACGTGGCTAGGAAGAACTAATATCATGAAAATGGCCATCCTGCCCTAAGCAATATACAGATTTGATGCTTTCCTATCAAATTACCAGCAACATTCTACAATGAACTGGAACAAATAATTGAAAAATTCATACGGAAACACCAAAGACCACGAACAGCCAGAGTAATACTGAGAGTGAAGAATAAAGTAGGGGGGATCTCACTCACCAACTTCAAGCTCTACTATAAATCCATAGTAATCAAGACAATATGGAACTGGCCCAAGAACAGAGCCGCACACCAGTGGAACAGACTGGACACTCCAGACATTAACCCAAATATTTGTGGTCAATTAATATTTGATAAAGGAGCCATTGACATACAATGGCGTAATGACAGTCTCTTCAACAGATTGTACTGGCAAATCTGGACAGCTACATGAAGGAGAATGAAAGTGGACCGTGGTCTAACCCCATATACAAAAGTAAATCCAAAATGTATCAAAGACCGGAAGGTAAGTCTTGAAACCATTAAATTCTTGGAAAAAACATAGGCAGAATCCTATTAGACATACACATGAGTGACCTCTTCTTGAACATATCTCCCGACTAAGGAAAACAACAGCAAAAACGAACAAGTGGGAATATATTAAGGTGAAAAGCCTCTGTAGAGCAGTAGACACCATCAGTACAACAGAAAGAAGCCCTACAGGATGGGAAAATATATTTGTAAATTACACATCTGATAAAAGCTTGACGCCCAAAATATATAAAGAGCTCACATGCCTCCACAAACAAAAAGCAAATAATCCAATAAAAAAAATGGGCAGAGGAACTGAACAGACAGTTCTCCAAATAACAAATACAGATGGCCAACAGACACATGAAAAGATGCTCCACATCTTTATTATCAGAGAAAAGTAAATTAAAACTACAATGAGTTATCACCTCACACCACTAAGGATGGCTATCATTCAAAAGACAAACAACAACAAATGTTGTTGCGGCTGTGGATAATGGGGAACCCTCCTACACTGCTGGTGGGAATGTAAATTAGTTCAACCATTGTGGAAAGGAGTAGGGATGATCGTGAAAATGCTCAGAAAAGACTTACCATTGGACCCAGGAATTCCATTCCAAGGAATATACACTAAGAATGCAGCAATCAAGTTTGAAAAAGACAAACGCACCCCGATGTTTATTGCAGCACTATTTACAGGAGCAAAGAACTGGAAGCAACCTAAAAATCCATTGGTAGGTGAATGGATATAGAAGATGTGGTACATAAACAAAATGGAATATTACTCAGCCATAAAAAGAGAGCAAATCCTACCATTCGCAGCAACATGGATGGAGCTGGAGGGTATTATGCTCAGTGAAATAAGCCAAGCAGGGAAAGAGAAATACCAAATGATTTCACAGACCTGTGGACTGTAAGAATGAAAGAAAATCTGAACGAACAAAACAGAAGCGGATTCAAAGAACACAAGAATGGAGTAACAGGTACCAAAGGGAAAGGGAGTTGGAAGGATGGGTGGTTAGGGAGGGATAAGGGGGGAAGTAGAAGGAGGGTATTAAGATTAGCATGCTAATGGGGGTGAGTGGGAGAAAGGGAAAGGCTGTACAACACAGAGAAGACAAGTAGTTATTCTACAACATTTTGCTCTGCTGAGGGACAGTGACTGGAAAGGGGTTAACAGTGGGGATCAGGTATAGGGGAGAGACTAGAAAACAAAATATTCTTCATGTAAGTTTAGATTAATGTTAACGAGAAAAAAAGAAAATAAAGAAAGAAAAGGGGGATAACTTCCTGATAGAATAAAATTAACTGTAAATCAACGATGAATTCATGCCTAAAATATCCTTAATTTTGATCAGTTAAAGATTTGCAGATGATCGGTGTGGAGGTACAGTTTTCTGAAAATATTCCTCTCTATTGAGAAAAAAGATGTTCCTGTGTGTTGACCTCCAATGAGTTCTACACAATGGTATAAAGGGCATATAAAAGTGTGGGGCAAAACGTCTCTTTGTGCTTATATAGAGGATCAAAGCATAATTGTGCTAACTACAAAATGAACTAAGAAACGATATGAAGAAGTTCTTCCCACTTCAGCACTCCCTGGAAGAGTCATTCCAGAAGATGAACATCAAAAATCCTCAATAAAGATCCAGGCACTGCTACAGTTGGAGCTGCATTCGTCTCACCAGCTCCTATTCCTGCCATGTGAATGGAGAAGGAAATATCTAAGCTGGCCTGTGCATACAGTAAAACAGCAAATTTGACTGGGTCTATACTATTGGAACTCAACCAAGAATTAGGAGAAGTGCAAGTTATAGCGCTCCAAAATCTTACAACTACAGACTATCTACTGTTAAAAGAGCATATGGGATGTGAACAGTTCCCAGGAATCGGTTGTTTTAATTTGACTGATTTCTCTCAGATTGTTCAAGTTCAGTTGGACAATATTCATCATATCATATATAATTTTTCACAAATGCCTAAGAAGCCTAACTGGTTTTCTTGGTTTCACTGGAGATGGCTGGTAATAATAGGTCTGCTTTGGTTATGTAAGTGTATTCCTTCTATGTTAATGTGTGTGCGCAATTTAATTAGTAGTTTAAAAACTATACATGCTAAGTTGGTCTACAAGAAGATATTTCAAGAAATAAATAATCTTCCCATGTTTTCGTCCGTCTGCTACTTCTATAGCTTTTCTTCTTCTTTGTTAATTACAGCCATTAAATAGAGGTCGTGCCTCATATCGAATTTACCGCATAAGATAATTCTTCCAATGGTAAAGATACTTCAGGAAAAAATCTGGGCACAGAAACCACATGGCATAAATATGCAAAGAAGTAAAATGCTAACCTTAAAAACAATATAGTTTCTATCTCACTTTTCAAATTTAAATTTCCCTGTATGGTCCCGGAAGATGACTGGTTAGCCAGAGATGGGAAGATTCTTCAAGGTAGGAACGACATAAGACAGGCACAGTCGAAGGGCGGCCATCATGTGAGAAATTGGGAATCTACAGAGGTGAGGCTTCAAACCTCAATGCCCTTGTATTGAGAGAAATCTGCATCCGTGGATGTTTTATTGCCCTTGTCTAGCTTGGACTAACACTTAATCTACAGGCAAACACCTGATCATCCATATGTGCTCTCTTATGACACTGAACTATGTTTTCTACCTTTATATTGCATCTACCTACCACTTCACCTGTATATTGAAAAATATTAATAACAATTATAGTCATAATAACATAGAAAAGTGGGATAAAACAACAAGTCATGTATAAAGCACAAAAAATTAACAGAAAGAAAGAAAGAAAAAAGAAAATAAAAGATAAATAAAGACATTACATAATGATGAAGAGCTCAGTTCAACAAGACGATATAACCATAATGAGTATATATGAATAAAATACAGGAGCACCAGCATATGTGAAACAAATACTAACAGAATTAAAGGAGGAAATAGAATGCAATGCATACACTTTCGGAGACTTCAACCCACCACTCACTCCAAAGGACAGATCCTAGGGACAGAAAATAAGTAAGGACACAGAAGCACTGAACAACACACTAGAACAGATGGCCCTAATAAATATCTATACAGCTCTACATCCAAAATCAACAGGACACACTTTTTTCTCACGTGCACAAGAAGCATTCTCCAGAATAGACCACAGAGTAAGCAACAAAAGGAGCCTCAGTAAATTCCAAAAGATTGAAAACCTATCAAACAACTTTTCAGACCACAAATGCATCAAACTACAAACAAATTGTAGAAAGAAAGCGAAAAGGCTCACAAACACTTGGAGGCTTAACAACATGCTCCTAAATAATCAATAACTCAAAGAACAAATTAAAATGGAGAGTCAGCTCTATATGGAAACAAATGACAAGAACACAAAGCCAAAACTACTGTGGGTACGGCAAAAGCAGTCTTACGAGGAAAATATATAGCAATCCAGTCACATGTAAAGAAGGAAGAACAATCCCAAATGAATGGTATAATGACACAATTATCGAAATTGGTAAAAGGAGAACAAATGAGGCATAAGGTCAACAGAAGGTTGGTAAAAAAAAAAAAGATCAGAGAAGAAATAAGTAAAGTTGAGAAGAAAACATTAGCAAAAATCAACGAAAGCAAGAGCTGGTTCTTCGGGAAAATAAACAAGAGAGTTAAGCCTCTTGCCAGACTTATTAAGAGGAAGAGAGAGTCAACACACATCTACAGAATCAGAAATAAAAAGGAAAACCACGACGGACACCACAGAAATACAAAGAATTATTAGAGAGTAATGTGAAAACCTATACGCTTATAAGCTGGGAAACCAAGGAGAAATGGACAACTTCCTAGGAGAATAAAACCTTAGATGGCTGATTCAGAAAAAAACAGAAAATCTTAACAGACCAATTACCAGCAACGGAATTGAATCAGTAAGTAAAAAACAACCAAAGAACAAATCCTCGGTTCAGATGGATTTACCTCAGAATTTTATCATACATACAGATCAGACATAATACCCATACTAATTAAAGTTTTCCAAAAAAGAGAAGAGGAGGGATTACTCCGAATCTCAGTCTATGAAACCAGTATCACTCCAATAGAAAAACCAGGTGAAAACCGTACCAAAGTAAAAAACCCTACAGACAATTATCCCTGATGAGCGTAGATGAAAAACACAAAACAAAATATTAGGAAAACAATTCAAAAATACATCCAAAGGATCATACACAATGACCAAGTGGGATTAACCCCAGGGATGCAGGGATGTTACGACGTTTGATAATTGATCAACATCATTCAGCATATCAACATAAAGACAGACAAACCCACATGATCATCACCATAAATGCTGAAAAAGAATTCGACAAAGTTCTACAACCATTCATGATAAACACTCTCTACAAAATGTGGATAGAGGGAAAGTACCTCAACATAATAAAGGCCATATATGATAAACCCACAGCCCACATCATAGTGAACAGCGAGAAGCTGAAAGCTTCTCTTCTGCGATTGGGTACTAGAAAGGGATGCCCACTCTCCCCACTGTTATTCAACACAGTACTCGAGGTTCTAACCACAGCAATTAGACAAAACAAAGAAACACAAGGAATCCATATTGGTTGAGGAGAAGTTAAACTGTCTCTATTTGCAGATGACATGAAATTGTACATAAAAAACCCTAAAGACCCCACACCAAAACTACTAGAGCTCATATCGGGATACAGCAAAGTTGCGCGATAGAAAATTAACACACAGAAATCTGTAGCTTTCCTGTACACGAACAATGAACCAATAGAAAGAGAAATCTGGAAAACAATTCCGTTCAAAATGGCAGGGGAAAGTATAAAATACCTAGGAATAAACCTAACCAAAGAAGTGATAGACATATACTCAGAAAACAACAGGTCACTCTTAAGAGAAATTAAAGGGGACACCAGCAAATTTAAACTCACCCATAAATGTGGCTAGGAAGAATTAATATCATGAAAATGGCCATCCTGCCCTAAGCAATATACAGATTTGATGCTTTCCTATCAAATTACCAGCAACATTCTACAATGAACTGGAACAAATAATTGAAAAATTCATACGGAAACACCAAAGACCCCGAACAGCCAGAGTAATACTGAGAGAGAAGAATAAAGTAGGGGGGATCTCACTCACCAACTTCAAGCTCTACTATAAAGCCATAGTAATCAAGACAATATGGTACAGGCCCAAGCACAGAGCCGCACACCAGGGGAACAGACTAGACACTCCAGACATTAACCCAAATATTTGTGGTCAATTAATATTTGATAAAGGAGCCATTGACATACAATGGCGTAATGACAGTCTCTTCAACAGATTGTACTGGCAAATCTGGACAGCTACATGAAGGAGAATGAAACTGGACCGTGGTCTAACCCCATATACAAAGGTAAATCCAAAATGTATCAAAGACCGGAAGGTAAGTCATGAAACCATTAAAGTCTTGGAAGAAAACATAGGCAGAATTCTCTTAGAAATACACATGAGTGACCTCTTCTTGAACATATTTCCCGACTAAGGAAAACAACAGCAAAAACATACAAGTGGGAATATATTATGGTGAAAAGCTTCTGTAGAGCAGTAGACACCATCAGTACAACAGAAAGAAGCCCTACAGGATGGGAAAATATATTTGTAAATTACACATCTGATAAAGGCTTGACGCCCAAAATATATAAAGAGCTCACATGCCTCCACAAACAAAAAGCAAATAATCCAATAAAAAAAATGGGCAGAGGAACTGAACAGACAGTTCTCCAAATAACAAATACAGATGGCCAACAGACACATGAAAAGATGCTCCACATCTTTATTATCAGAGAAAAGTAAATTAAAACTACAATGAGTTATCACCTCACACCACTAAGGATGGCTATCATTCAAAGGACAAACAACAACAAATGTTGTTGCGGCTCTGGATAAAGGGGAACCCTCCTACAATGCTGGTGGTAATGTAAATTAGTTCAACCATTGTGGAAAGGAGTATGGAGGATCCTGAAAATGCTCAGAAAAGATATACCATTGGTCCCAGGAATTCCATTCCAAGGAATATACACTAAGAATGCAGCAATCAAGTTTGAAAAAGACAAACGCACCCCGATGTTTATTGCAGCACTATTTACAAGGGCAAAGAACTGGAAGCAACCTAAATATCCTTTGGTAGATGAATGGATATAGAAGATGTGGTACATAAACAAAATGGAATATTACTCAGCCATAAGAAGAGGGCAAATCCTAACATTGGCAGCAAAATGGATGGAGCTGGAGGGATATATGCTCAGTGAAATACGCCAAGCAGAGAAAGAGAAATATAAATGATTTCACAGATCTGTGGACTGTAAGAACGAAAGAAAAACTGAACGAACAAAACAGAAGCGAATTCACAGAACTCAAGAATGGAGTAACAGGTACCAAAATGAAAGGGAGTTGGGAGGATGTGTGTTTAGGGAGGGATAAGGCGGGAGGTAGAAGGAGGGTATTAAGATTAGCATGCTAATGGGTGTGGGTGGGAGAAAGGGAAGGGCTGTACAACACAGAGAAGACAAGTAGTTATTCTACAACATTTTGCTCTGCTGAGGGACAGTGACTGGAAAGGGATTAACAGTGGGGACCAGGTATAGGTGAGAAACTAGAAAACAAAATATTCTTCATGTAAGTTTAGACTAATGTTAACGAGAAAAAAAAGAAAATAAAGAAAGAAAAGGGGGATAACTTCCAGATAGAATAAAATTAACTGTAAATCAACGAGGAATTCATGCCTAAAATATCCTTAATTTTAATCAGTTAAAGATTTGCAGATGATCGGTGTGGAGGTACAGTTTTCTGAAAATATTCCTCTCTATTGAGAAAAAAGAAGTTCCTGTGTGTTGACCTCCAATGAGTTCTACACAATGGTATAAAGGGCTTATAAAAGTGTGGGGCATAACGTCTCTTTGTGCTTATAAAGAGGGTCAAAGCCTAATTGGGCTAACCACAAGACGAACTAAGATACGATATGAAGAAGTACTTCCCACTTCAGCACTCCCTGTAAGAGTCATTCAAGAAGACGATAATCAAAATATCTCAATAAAAATCCAGGCATTGCTACAGTTGGAGCTGCATTCGTCTCACCAGTTCCTATACCTGCCATGTGAATGGAGAAGGAAATATCTAAGCTGTCCTGTGCATACAGTAAAAGAACAAATTTCACTGGGTCTATACTATTGGAACTCAACCAAGAATTAGGAGAAGTGCAAGTTATAGCGCTCCAAAATCTTACAACTACAGACTATCTACTGTTAAAAGAGCATATATGATGTTAACAGTTCCCAGGAATCGGTTGTTTTAATTTCTCTGATTTCTCTCAGATTGTTCAAGTTCAGTTGGACAATATCCATCATATCATAGATAATTTTTCACAAATGCCTAAGAAGACTAACTGGTTTTCTTGGTTTCACTGGAGATGGCTGGTAATAATAGGTCTGCTTTGGTTATGTAAGTGTATTCCTTCTATGTTAATGTGTGTGCGCAATTTAATTAGTAGTTTAAAAACTATACATGCTAAGTTGGTCTACAAGAAGATATTTCAAGAAATAAATAATCTTCCCATGTTTTCGTCCGTCTGCTACTTCTATAGCTTTTCTTCTTCTTTGTTAATTACAGCCATTAAATAGAGGTCGTGCCTCATATCGAATTTACCGCATAAGATAATTCTTCCAATGGTAAAGATACTTCAGGAAAAAATCTGGGCACAGAAACCACATGGCATAAATATGCAAAGAAGTAAAATGCTAACCTTAAAAACAATATAGTTTCTATCTCACTTTTCAAATTTAAATTTCCCTGTATGGTCCCGGAAGATGACTGGTTAGCCAGAGATGGGAAGATTCTTCAAGGGAGGAACGACATAAGACAGGCACAGTCGAAGGGCGGCCATCATGTGAGAAATTGGGAATCTACAGAGGTGAGGCTTCAAACCTCAATGCCCTTGTATTGAGAGAAATCTGCATCCGTGGATGTTTTATTGCCCTTGTCTAGCTTGGACTAACACTTAATCTACAGGCACACACCTGATCATCCATATGTGCTCTCTTATGACACTGAACTATGTTTTCTACCTTTATATTGCATCTACCTACCACTTCACCTGTATATTGAAAAATATTAATAACAATTATAGTCATAATAACATAGAAAAGTGGGATAAAACAACAAGTTATGTATAAAGCACAAAAAATTAACAGAAAGAAAGAAAGAAAAAAGAAAATAAAAGATAAATAAAGACATTACATAATGATGAAGAGCTCAGTTCAACAAGACGATATAACCATAATGAGTATATATGAATAAAATACAGGAGCACCAGCATATGTGAAACAAATACTAACAGAATTAAAGGAGGAAATAGAATGCAATGCATACACTTTCGGAGACTTCAACCCACCACTCACTCCAAAGGACAGATCCTAGGGACAGAAAATAAGTAAGGACACAGAAGCACTGAACAACACACTAGAACAGATGGCCCTAATAAATATCTATACAGCTCTACATCCAAAATCAACAGGACACACTTTTTTCTCACGTGCACAAGAAGCATTCTCCAGAATAGACCACAGAGTAAGCAACAAAAGGAGCCTCAGTAAATTCCAAAAGATTGAAAACCTATCAAACAACTTTTCAGACCACAAATGCATCAAACTACAAACAAATTGTAGAAAGAAAGCGAAAAGGCTCACAAACACTTGGAGGCTTAACAACATGCTCCTAAATAATCAATAACTCAAAGAACAAATTAAAATGGAGAGTCAGCTCTATATGGAAACAAATGACAAGAACACAAAGCCAAAACTACTGTGGGTACGGCAAAAGCAGTCTTACGAGGAAAATATATAGCAATCCAGTCACATGTAAAGAAGGAAGAACAATCCCAAATGAATGGTATAATGACACAATTATCGAAATTGGTAAAAGGAGAACAAATGAGGCATAAGGTCAACAGAAGGTTGGTAAAAAAAAAAAAGATCAGAGAAGAAATAAGTAAAGTTGAGAAGAAAACATTAGCAAAAATCAACGAAAGCAAGAGCTGGTTCTTCGGGAAAATAAACAAGAGAGTTAAGCCTCTTGCCAGACTTATTAAGAGGAAGAGAGAGTCAACACACATCTACAGAATCAGAAATAAAAAGGAAAACCACGACGGACACCACAGAAATACAAAGAATTATTAGAGAGTAATGTGAAAACCTATACGCTTATAAGCTGGG
This sequence comes from Manis pentadactyla, assembly GCF_030020395.1. NCBI lineage: Eukaryota > Metazoa > Chordata > Mammalia > Pholidota > Manidae > Manis > Manis pentadactyla. The sequence goes on from NC_080039.1 coordinate 35,940, forward strand.
AAACCAAGGAGAAATGGACAACTTCCTAGGAGAATAAAACCTTAGATGGCTGATTCAGAAAAAAACAGAAAATCTTAACAGACCAATTACCAGCAACGGAATTGAATCAGTAAGTAAAAAACAACCAAAGAACAAATCCTCGGTTCAGATGGATTTACCTCAGAATTTTATCATACATACAGATCAGACATAATACCCATACTAATTAAAGTTTTCCAAAAAAGAGAAGAGGAGGGATTACTCCGAATCTCAGTCTATGAAACCAGTATCACTCCAATAGAAAAACCAGGTGAAAACCGTACCAAAGTAAAAAACCCTACAGACAATTATCCCTGATGAGCGTAGATGAAAAACACAAAACAAAATATTAGGAAAACAATTCAAAAATACATCCAAAGGATCATACACAATGACCAAGTGGGATTAACCCCAGGGATGCAGGGATGTTACGACGTTTGATAATTGATCAACATCATTCAGCATATCAACATAAAGACAGACAAACCCACATGATCATCACCATAAATGCTGAAAAAGAATTCGACAAAGTTCTACAACCATTCATGATAAACACTCTCTACAAAATGTGGATAGAGGGAAAGTACCTCAACATAATAAAGGCCATATATGATAAACCCACAGCCCACATCATAGTGAACAGCGAGAAGCTGAAAGCTTCTCTTCTGCGATTGGGTACTAGAAAGGGATGCCCACTCTCCCCACTGTTATTCAACACAGTACTCGAGGTTCTAACCACAGCAATTCGACAAAACAAAGAAACACAAAGAATCCATATTGGTTGAGGAGAAGTTAAACTGTCTCTATTTGCAGATGACATGAAATTGTACATAAAAAACCCTAAAGACCCCACACCAAAACTACTAGAGCTCATATCGGGATACAGCAAAGTTGCGCGATAGAAAATTAACACACAGAAATCTGTAGCTTTCCTGTACACGAACAATGAACCAATAGAAAGAGAAATCTGGAAAACAATTCCGTTCAAAATGGCAGGGGAAAGTATAAAATACCTAGGAATAAACCTAACCAAAGAAGTGATAGACATATACTCAGAAAACAACAGGTCACTCTTAAGAGAAATTAAAGGGGACACCAGCAAATTTAAACTCACCCATAAATGTGGCTAGGAAGAATTAATATCATGAAAATGGCCATCCTGCCCTAAGCAATATACAGATTTGATGCTTTCCTATCAAATTACCAGCAACATTCTACAATGAACTGGAACAAATAATTGAAAAATTCATACGGAAACACCAAAGACCCCGAACAGCCAGAGTAATACTGAGAGAGAAGAATAAAGTAGGGGGGATCTCACTCACCAACTTCAAGCTCTACTATAAAGCCATAGTAATCAAGACAATATGGTACAGGCCCAAGCACAGAGCCGCACACCAGGGGAACAGACTAGACACTCCAGACATTAACCCAAATATTTGTGGTCAATTAATATTTGATAAAGGAGCCATTGACATACAATGGCGTAATGACAGTCTCTTCAACAGATTGTACTGGCAAATCTGGACAGCTACATGAAGGAGAATGAAACTGGACCGTGGTCTAACCCCATATACAAAGGTAAATCCAAAATGTATCAAAGACCGGAGGTAAGTCATGAAACCATTAAAGTCTTGGAAGAAAACATAGGCAGAATCCTCTTAGAAATACACATGAGTGACCTCTTCTTGAACATATTTCCCGACTAAGGAAAACAACAGCAAAAACATACAAGTGGGAATATATTATGGTGAAAAGCTTCTGTAGAGCAGTAGACACCATCAGTACAACAGAAAGAAGCCCTACAGGATGGGAAAATATATTTGTAAATTACACATCTGATAAAGGCTTGACGCCCAAAATATATAAAGAGCTCACATGCCTCCACAAACAAAAAGCAAATAATCCAATAAAAAAAATGGGCAGAGGAACTGAACAGACAGTTCTCCAAATAACAAATACAGATGGCCAACAGACACATGAAAAGATGCTCCACATCTTTATTATCAGAGAAAAGTAAATTAAAACTACAATGAGTTATCACCTCACACCACTAAGGATGGCTATCATTCAAAGGACAAACAACAACAAATGTTGTTGCGGCTCTGGATAAAGGGGAACCCTCCTACAATGCTGGTGGTAATGTAAATTAGTTCAACCATTGTGGAAAGGAGTATGGAGGATCCTGAAAATGCTCAGAAAAGATATACCATTGGTCCCAGGAATTCCATTCCAAGGAATATACACTAAGAATGCAGCAATCAAGTTTGAAAAAGACAAACGCACCCCGATGTTTATTGCAGCACTATTTACAAGGGCAAAGAACTGGAAGCAACCTAAATATCCTTTGGTAGATGAATGGATATAGAAGATGTGGTACATAAACAAAATGGAATATTACTCAGCCATAAGAAGAGGGCAAATCCTAACATTGGCAGCAAAATGGATGGAGCTGGAGGGATATATGCTCAGTGAAATACGCCAAGCAGAGAAAGAGAAATACAAATGATTTCACAGATCTGTGGACTGTAAGAACGAAAGAAAAACTGAACGAACAAAACAGAAGCGAATTCACAGAACTCAAGAATGGAGTAACAGGTACCAAAATGAAAGGGAGTTGGGAGGATGTGTGTTTAGGGAGGGATAAGGCGGGAGGTAGAAGGAGGGTATTAAGATTAGCATGCTAATGGGTGTGGGTGGGAGAAAGGGAAGGGCTGTACAACACAGAGAAGACAAGTAGTTATTCTACAACATTTTGCTCTGCTGAGGGACAGTGACTGGAAAGGGGTTAACAGTGGGGACCAGGTATAGGTGAGAAACTAGAAAACAAAATATTCTTCATGTAAGTTTAGACTAATGTTAACGAGAAAAAAAAGAAAATAAAGAAAGAAAAGGGGGATAACTTCCAGATAGAATAAAATTAACTGTAAATCAACGAGGAATTCATGCCTAAAATATCCTTAATTTTAATCAGTTAAAGATTTGCAGATGATCGGTGTGGAGGTACAGTTTTCTGAAAATATTCCTCTCTATTGAGAAAAAAGAAGTTCCTGTGTGTTGACCTCCAATGAGTTCTACACAATGGTATAAAGGGCTTATAAAAGTGTGGGGCATAACGTCTCTTTGTGCTTATAAAGAGGGTCAAAGCCTAATTGGGCTAACCACAAGACGAACTAAGATACGATATGAAGAAGTACTTCCCACTTCAGCACTCCCTGTAAGAGTCATTCAAGAAGACGATAATCAAAATATCTCAATAAAAATCCAGGCATTGCTACAGTTGGAGCTGCATTCGTCTCACCAGTTCCTATACCTGCCATGTGAATGGAGAAGGAAATATCTAAGCTGTCCTGTGCATACAGTAAAGCAACAAATTTCACTGGGTCTATACTATTGGAACTCAACCAAGAATTAGGAGAAGTGCAAGTTATAGCGCTCCAAAATCTTACAACTACAGACTATCTACTGTTAAAAGAGCATATATGATGTTAACAGTTCCCAGGAATCGGTTGTTTTAATTTGTCTGATTTCTCTCAGATAGTTCAAGTTCAGTTGGACAATATCCATCATATCATAGATAATTTTTCACAAATGCCTAAGAAGCCTAACTGGTTTTCTTGGTTTCACTGGAGATGGCTGGTAATAATAGGTCTGCTTTGGTTATGTAAGTGTATTCCTTCTATGTTAATGTGTGTGCGCAATTTAATTAGTAGTTTAAAACCTATACATGCTTAAGTTAGTCTACAAGATGATATTTCAGGTTGGGGCGGAAGATGGCGGCGTGAGTAGAGCAGCGGAAATCTCCTCCCAAAACAACATATATCTATGAAAATATAACAAAGACAACCCTTCCTAGAATAGAGACCAGAGGACACAGGACAATATCCAGACCACATCCACACGTGAGAGAACCCAGCGCCTCGCGAAGGGGGTAAGATACAAGCCCCGGCCCCGCGGGAGCCGAGCGCCCCTCCCCCCAGCTCCCGGCGGGAGAAGAGCAGGCAGAGCGGGAGGGAGACGGAGCCCAGGGCTGCCGAACACCCAGCCCCAGCCATCCGGGCCAGAGTGTAGGGCCCTCGATACTGGGAAAACAGGGCAGCAAGAACAGTGAGCAGGCACTGGAGGCTGGGCGACAGAGGACGTAAGAAAAGCGCGCGACCATTTTTTTTTTTTTTGCTTTTTTGCTGCTTTGTTTTGGCGAGCGCTGTTTGGAAGTCTTAAAGGGACAGGGACCCCAATATTAGGGAAACAGGGCAGAAAGTCCGGTGAGCAGAGGCCTGAGGCTGGCACCGGAGAATAAAGAAAAACGAACGACCACCTTTTTTTTTTTTAAATAAAAATTTTTTTTTTCTTGTTTTTTTTTCTGTGGTCGTTGTTTTGTTTTGGCGGGTGCTTTTTGGAAGTCTTAAAGGGGCAGGGCAGGCCACTTAATCCAGAGGTAGGGAATCCGGGACCTCTGGGCACCCTAACCCCTGGGCTGCAGGGAGCAGGGAGGCCCCTTACGGAGATAAATAGCCTCCCAGCAGCTCCTGCTCCAACGCGACTCCACCATTTTGGAGTAGCTGCCCGAGCCAGGCCACGCCCACAGCAACAGCGGAGATTAACTCCATAGCAGCCGGGCAGGAAGCAGAAAACCTGTCTGCGCGCAGCTGCGCAGCACAAGCCACTAGAGGTCGCTGTTCTCCCAGGAGAGGAGGGCCACAAACCAACAAGAAGGGAAGTCCTTCCAGCCGTCACTCGTCCCAGTTCTGCAGACTATTCCTATCACCATGAAAAGGCAAAGCTACAGGCAGACAAAGATCACAGAGACAACACCAGAGAAGGAGACAGACCTAACCAGTCTTCCTGACAAAGAATTCAAAAAAAGAATCATAAACATGCTGACAGAGATGCAGAGAAATACGCAAGAAAAATGGGATGAAGTCCGGAAAGAGATCACAGATGCCAGAAAGGAGATCGCAGAAATGAAACAAACTCTGGAAGGGTTTATAAGCAGAATGGATAGAATGCAAGAGGCCATTGATGGAATTGAAATCAGAGAACAGGAACGCATGGAAGCTGACATAGAGAGAGACAAAAGGATCTCCAGGAATGAAACAATATTAAGAGAACTGTGTGACCAATCTAAAAGGAGCAATATCCGTATTATAGGGGTCCCAGAAGAAGAAGAGAGAGGCAAAGAGATGGAAAGTATCTTAGAAGAAATAATTGCTGAAAACTTCCCCACACTGGGGGAGGAAGTAATCAAACAGACCACGGAAATACACAGAACCCCCAACAGAAAGGATCCAAGAAGGGCAACACCAAGACACATAATAATTAAAATGGCAAAGATCAAGGACAAGGAAAGAGTGTTAAAGGCAGCTAGAGAGAAAAAGGTCACCTATAAAGGGAAACCCATCAGGCTAACGTCAGATTTCTCAACAGAAACCCTACAGGCCAGAAGAGAATGGCATGATATATTTAATACAATGAAACAGAAGGGCCTTGAACCAAGGATACTGTATCCAGCACGACTATCATTCAAATATGACGGTGGGATTAAACAATTCCCAGACAAACAAAAGCTGAGGGAATATGCTTTCCACAAACCACCTCTACAGAACATCTTACAGGGACTGCTCTAGATGGGAGCACTCCTAGAAAGAGCACAGCACAAAACACCCAACATATGAAGAATCGAGGAGGAGGAACAAGAAGGGAGAGAAGAAAAGAATCTCCAGACAGTGTATATAACAGCTCAATAAGCGAGCTAAGTTAGGCAGTAAGATACTAAAGAGGCTAACCTTGAACCTTTGGTAACCACGAATTTAAAGCCTGCAATGGCAATAAGTACATATCTTTCAATAGTCACCCTAAATGTTAATGGGTTGAATGCACCAATCAAAAGACACAGAGTAACAGAATGGATAAAAAAGCAAGACCCATCTATATGCTGCTTACAAGAAACTCACCTCAATCCCAAAGACATGTACAGACTAAAAGTCAAGGGATGGAAAAACATATTTCAAGCAAACAACAGTGAGAAGAAAGCAGGGGTTGCAGTACTAATATCAGACAAAATAGACTTCAAAACAAAGAAAGTAACAAGAGATAAAGAAGGACACTACATAATGATAAAGGGCTCAGTCAAACAAGAGGATATAACCATTCTAAATATATATGCACCCAACACAGGAGCACCAGCATATGTGAAACAAATACTAACAGAACTAAAGGGGGATATAGACTGCAATGCATTCATTCTAGGAGACTTCAACACACCATTCACCCCAAAGGATAGATCCACTGGGCAGAAAATAAGTAAGGACACGGAAGCACTGAACAACACAGTAGAGCAGATGGACCTAATAGACATCTATAGAACTCTACATCCAAAAGCAGCGGGATATACATTCTTCTCAAGTGCACATGGAACATTCTCCAGAATAGACCACATACTAGGCCACAAAAAGAGCCTCAGAAAATTCGAAAAGATTGAAATCCTACCAACCAACTTTTCAGACCACAAAGGCATAAAACTAGAAATAAACTGTACAAAGAAAGCAAAGAGGCTCACGAACACATGGAGGCTTAACAACACGCTCCTAAATAATCAATGGATCAATGACCAAATCAAAATGGAGATCCAGCAATATATGGAAACAAATGACAACAACAACACTAAGCCCCAACTTCTGTGGGACGCAGCAAAAGCAGTCTTAAGAGGAAAGTGTATAGCAATCCAAGCATATTTAAAAAAGGAAGAGCAATCCCAAATGAATGGTCTAATGTCACAATTATCGAAATTGGAAAAAGAAGAACAGATGAGGCCTAAGGTCAGCAGAAGGAGGGACATAATAAAGATCAGAGAAGAAATAAATAAAATTGAGAAGAATAAAACAATAGCAAAAATCAATGAAACCAAGAGCTGGTTCTTCGAGAAAATAAGCAAAATAGATAAGCCTCTAGCCAGACTTATTAAGAAGAAAAGAGAGTCAACACAAATCAACAGTATCAGAAACGAGAAAGGAAAAATCACGACGGACCCCACGGAAATGCAAAGAATTATTGGAGAATACTATGAAAACCTATATGCTAACAAGCTGGGAAACCTAGGAGAAATGGACAACTTCCTAGAAAAATATAACCTTCCAAGATTGACCCAGGAAGAAACAGAAAATCTAAGCAGACCAATTACCAGCAATGAAATTGAAGAGGTAATCAAAAAACTACCAAAGAACAAAACCCCCGGGCCAGATGGATTTACCTCGGAATTTTATCAGACATACAGGGAAGACATAATACCCATTCTCCTTAAAGTCTTCCAAAAAATAGAGGAGGAGGGGATACTCCCAAACTCATTCTATGAAGCTAACATCACCCTAATACCAAAACCAGGCAAAGTCCCCACCAAAAAAGAAAACTACAGACCAATATCCCTGATGAACGTAGATGCAAAAATACTCAACAAAATATTAGCAAACCGAATTCAAAAATACATCAAAAGGATCATACACCATGACCAAGTGGGATTCATTCCAGGGATGCAAGGATGGTACAACATTCGAAAGTCCATCAACATCATCCACCACATCAACAAAAAGAAAGACAAAAACCACATGATCATCTCAATAGATGCTGAAAAAGCATTTGACAAAGTTCAACATCCATTCATGTTAAAAACTCTCAGCAAAATGGGAATAGAGGGCAAGTACCTCAACATAATAAAGGCCATCTATGATAAAATCACAGCCAACATTATATTGAAAAGCGAGAAGCTGAAAGCATTTCCGCTGAGATCGGGAACTAGACAGGGATGCCCACTCTCTCCACTGTTATTTAACATAGTACTGGAGGTCCTAGCCACGGCAATTAGACAAAATAAAGAAATACAAGGAATCCAGATTGGTAAAGAAGTTAAACTGTCACTATTTGCAGATGACATGATACTGTACATAAAAAACCCTAAAGACTCCACCCCAAAACTACTAGAACTGATATCGGAATACAGCAAAGTTGCAGGATACAAAATCAACACACAGAAATCTGTGGCTTTCCTATATACTAACAATGAACCAACAGAGAGAGAAATCAGGAAAACAACTCCATTCACAATTGCATCAAAAAAAATAAAATACCTAGGAATAAACCTAACCAAAGAAGTGAAAGACTTATACTCTGAAAACTACAAGTCACTCTTAAGAGAAATTAAAGGGGACACTAACAGATGGAAACTCATCCCATGCTCGTGGCTAGGAAGAATTAATATCGTTAAAATGGCCATCCTGCCCAAAGCAATATACAGATTTGATGCAATCCCTATGAAACTACCAGCAACATTCTTCAATGAACTGGAACAAATAATTCAAAAATTCATATGGAAACACCAAAGACCCCGAATAGCCAAAGCAATCCTGAGAAAGAAGAATAAAGTAGGGGGGATCTCACTCCCCAACTTCAAGCTCTACTATAAAGCCATAGTAATCAAGACAATTTGGTACTGGCACAAGAGAAGAGCCACAGACCAATGGAACAGACTAGAGAATCCAGATATTAACCCAGACATATATGGTCAATTAATATTTGATAAAGGAGCCATGGACATACAATGGCGAAATGACAGTCTCTTCAACAGGTGGTGCTGGCAAAACTGGACAGCTACATGTAGGAGAATGAAACTGGACCATTGTCTAACCCCATATACAAAAGTAAACTCAAAATGGATCAAAGACCTGAATGTAAGCCATGAAACCATTAAACTCCTGGAAGAAACATAGGCGAAAACCTCTTAGACATAAACATGAGTGACCTCTTCTTGAACATATCTCCCCGGGCAAGGAAAACAACAGCAAAAATGAGTAAGTGGGACTATATTAAGCTGAAAAGCTTCTGTACAGCAAAAGACACCATCAATAGAACAAGAAGGATCCCTACAGTATGGGAGAATATATTTGAAAATGACACATCCGATAAAGGCTTGACGTCCAGAATATATAAGGAGCTCTCACGCCTCAACAAACAAAAAACAAATAACCCAATTAAAAAATGGGCAGAGGAACTGAACAGACAGTTCTCCAAAAAAGAAATACAGATGGCCAACAGACACATGAAAAGATGCTCCACATCGCTAATTATCAGAGAAATGCAAATTAAAACTACAATGAGGTATCACCTCACACCAGTAAGGATGGCTGCCATCCAAAAGACAAACAACAACAAATGTTGGCGAGGCTGTGGAGAAAGGGGAACCCTCCTACACTGCTGGTGGGAATGTAAGTTAGTTCAACCATTGTGGAAAGCAGTATGGAGGTACATCAAAATGCTCAAAACAGACTTACCATTTGACCCAGGAATTGCACTCCTAGGAATTTACCCTAAGAATGCAGCAATCAAGTTTGAGAAAGACAGATGCACCCCTATGTTTATTGCAGCACTATTTACAATAGCCAAGAATTGGAAGCAACCTAAATGTCCATCAATAGATGAATGGATAAAGAAGATGTGGTACATATACACAATGGAATACTACTCAGCTATAAGAAAAGGGCAAATCCAATCATTTGCAGCAACATGGATGGAGCTGGAGGGTATTATGCTCAGTGAAACAAGCCAAGCGGAGAAAGAGAAATACCAAATTATTTCACTTATCTGTGGAATATAAGAACAAAGGAAAAACTGAAGGAACAAAACAGCAGCAGAATCACAGAACTCAAGAATGGACTAACAGGTACCAAAGGGAAAGGGACTGGGGAGGATGGGTGGGTAGGGAGGGATAAGGGGGGGAGAAGTAGGGGGTTATTAAGATTAACATGCATGGGGGGGTAGGAGAAAAGGGAGGGCTGTACAACACAGAGAAGGCAAGTAGTGATTCTACAACTTTTTGCTATGCTGATGGACAGTGACTGTAAAGGGGTTTATAGGGGAGACCTGGTATAGGGGAGAGCCTAGTAAACATAATATTCGTCATGTAAGTGTAGATTAGTGATAGCAAAAAAAAAAAAAAAAAAAAAGGGCAGTTCCTGTGTGGTAACCTCCAACGAGTTCTACACAAGGGTATAAAGGGCATATAAAAGTGTAGGCAAAGGGTCTGTTTGTGTTTATACAGAGGATCAAAGCCTAATTGGGCTACCCCGAAAATGAACTAAGATACGATATGAAAAAGAACTTCCAACATCTGCACCCTCTGGAAGACTCATGCCAGAAGATGATCATCAAAAAACCCCAACAAAGATCCACGCACTGCTACAGCTGTAGATGCACTCATCCCACCAGTTCCTGGACCTGCCATGGGAATGAGGAAGGAGATATCTAAGCTGGCCTGTGCATACAGTAAAACAACAAAATTGGACTGGATCTATACTGCTGGAACTCAACCAAAAATTTGGAGAAGTGCAAATTGTAGCGCTCCAAAGTCTTACAACTACAAACTATTTATTGTTAAAAGAACATAAGGCATGTGAACAGTCCCCAGGAATGGGTTGTTTTAATTTGTCTGATTTCTCTCAGACTGTTCAAGTTCATTTGGACAATATCCACCATATCATAGATAAGTTTTCACAAATGCCTAAGGTGCCTAACTGGTTTTCTTGGTTTCACTGCAGATGGCTGGTAATTACAGATATGCTTTGGTTATGTAACTATACTCCTATTATGTTAATGTGTGTGTGCAATTTAAGTAGTAGCTTAAAACCTATACATGCTGAAGTTACTCTACTAGAAGATATATCAAAGAAATAATCAATCTTCCCATGTTTTCTTCCGCCTGCTACTTCTATAGCTTTTCTTCTTCCTTCCTAATTACAACCCTTAAATAGAATTCGTGCCTCATATCAAATTTACCGAGTATCATAATTCTTCCAAGTGGTAAAGATACCTCAAGACAAATGCTGGGCATAGAAGCCACAGGGCATAAATATGCAAAGAAGTAAAAAGCTAACCTTTTCAAACAATAAGGCTTCTCTCTCACTTACCAACTTCACATTTCCCTGTATGGCCCCGGAAGATGACTGGTTAGCCAGAGACGGGTAAGATTCCTCAAGGGAGGAACAACCTAAGACAGGCACAGTCGCAGGGGGGCCATCAGGTGAGAAATTGGGGATCAACAGAGGTGAGGCTTAGGATCTCACCCCCCCGTTCTGAGAGAAATCTTCTGCATACGTGGATGTTTTATTGCCCTGGTCTAGCTTGGATTATCACATAGTCTACAGGCACACACCTGATCATCTACATGTGCTCTCTTACAATACTAAACTATGTTTTCTACCTTTATCTTGTATCTACCTACCACTTCAGCATTTTATTAAAAATAATAATAATAAAGAGAGAAATGTGGTATCCACATATAAATCAAGTATAGAAACCGAATGTGTATTCATATTTGAACTGACTGTTTATAGTTCATAATGCATGAGCAAAACCGAAAGTTTCTGTGATGACTGCCCTTGTACTGTTCACTATGTAACTTATTCATTATGTAAGAATTTGTTCTACATGTAAAAACTTGTTTGCTATGCCTCAGAAGATTGGAGACTGACAAAAATTAGGCTTGGGGTGGAATAATGAGTGTGCATTGAGCATTGACTCCCCTATACAGAATTTTATTGTCGTTAACAACCATTTGATCAATAAATATGAGAGATGCCCTCACAAAAAAAAAAAAAAAGGACAGACTTCCAATGGTAAAATAAATTAGTAACCGGGATGTAATGTATAGCATAAGGAATATAGTCAAGATATTGTAACAGCCTGGTAGGGTGATAGCTGGAACCTAGAATTATGTATATAAATGTTCTACCACTGTGTTGTACACTTGAAACTCATGTAATGTAATACTGTGTGTCAACTACCCTTCAATAAAAAATAATTATTAAAAAAAATAAAATAAAAAAAAAAAAAAAAGAAGATATTTCAAAGAAATAAATAATCTTCCCATGTTTTCGTCCGTCTGCTACTTCTATAGCTTTTCTTCTTCTTTGCTAATTACAGCCCTTAAAAAGAGGTCGTGCCTCATATCGAATTTACCGCATAAGATAATTCTTCCAATGGTAAAGATACTTCAGGAGAAAAGTTGGGCACAGAAACCACATGGCATAAATATGCAAAGAAGTAAAAAGCTAACCTTAAAAACAATATTGTTTCTATCTCACTTTTCAAATTTTAATTTCCCTGTATGGTCCCGGAAGATGACTTGTTAGCCAGAGATGGGAATATTCTTCAAGGGAGGAACAATATAAGACAGGCACAGTCGAAGGGCGGCCATCATGTGAGAAATTGGGAATCTACAGAGGTGAGGCTTCAAACCTCAATGCCCTTGTATTGAGAGAAATCTGCATCCGTGGATGTTTTATTGCCCTTGTCTAGCTTGGACTAACACTTAGTTTACAGGCACACACCTGATCATCCATATGTGTACTCTTATGTCACTGAACTACGTTTTCTACCTTTATATTGCATCTACCTACCACTTCACCTTTATATTGAAAAATATTAACAACAATTATAATCATAATAACATAGAAAAGTGGGATAAAACAACAAATCATGTATAAAGCACAAAATTTAAAAGAAAGAAAGAAAGAAAAAAGAAAATAAAAATTAAATAAAGACATTACATAATGATGAAGAGCTCAGTTCAACAAGATTATATAACCATAATGAGTATATATGAATAAAATACAGGAGCACCAGCATATGTGAAACAAATACTAACAGAATTAAAGGAGGAAATAGACTGCAATGCATACACTTTCGGAGACTTCAACCCACCACTCACTCCAAAGGACAGATCCTAGGGACAGAAAATAAGTAAGGACACAGAAGCACTGAACAACACACTAGTACAGATGGCCCTAATAAATATCTATACAGCGCTACATCCAAAATCAACAGGACACACTTTTTTCTCATGTGCACAAGAAACATTCTCCAGAATAGACCACAGAGTAGGCAACAAAAGGAGCATCAGTAAATTCCAAAAGATTGAAAACCTATCAAACAACTTTTCAGACAACAAATGCATCAAACTACAAAGAAATTGTAGAAAGAAAGCGAAAAGTCTCACAAATACATGGACGCTTAACAAGATGCTCCTAAATAATCAATAACTCAAAGAACAAATTAAAATGGAGAGTCAGCTCTGTATGGAAACAAATGACAAGAACACAAAGCCAAAACTACTGTGGGTACGGCAAAAGCAGTCTTAAGAGGAAAATGTATAGCAATCCAGTCACATGTAAAGAAGGAAGAACAATCCCAAATGAATGGTCTAATGACACAATTATCGAAATTGGTAAAAGGAGAACAAATGAGGCATAAGGTCAACAGAAGGTTGCTTAAAAAAAAAAAGATCAGAGAAGAAATAAGTAAAGTTGAGAAGAAAACATTAGCAAAAATCAACGAAATCAAGAGCTGGTTCTTTGGGAAAATAAACAAGATAGTTAAGCCTCTTGCCAGACTTATTAAGAGGAAGAGAGAGTCAACACACATCTACAGAATCAGAAATAAAAAGGAAAACCACGACGGACACCACAGAAATACAAAGAAATATTAGAGAGTAATGTGAAAACCTATATGCTTATAAGCTTGGAAAACAAGGAGAAATGGACAACTTCCTAGGAGAATAAAACCTTCCATGGCTGACCCAGAAAAAAACAGAAAATCTTAACAGACCAATTACCAGAAACGGAATTCAATCAGTAAGCAAAAAACAACCAAAGAACAAATCCCCGGGACAGATGGATTTACCTCAGAATTTTATCATACATACAGATCAGACATAATACCCATACTAATTAAAGTTTTTTAAAAAAGAGAAGAGGAGGGATTACTCCGAATCTCAGTCTATGAAACCAGTATCACTCCAATAGAAAAACCAGGTGAAAACGGTACCAAAGTAAAAAACCCTACAGACAATTATCCCTGATGAGCGCAGATGAAAAACACAAAACACAATATTAGCAAACCGAATTCAAAAACACATCCAAAGGATCATACACCATGACCAAGTGGGATTAACCCCAGGGATGCAGGGATGGTACGACGTTTGATAATCCATCAACATCATCCAGCATATAAACATAAAGACAGACAAACCCACATGATCATCTTCATAGATGCTGAAAAAGAATTCGACAAAGTTCTACAACCATTCATGATAAACACTCTCCACAAAATGTGTATAGAGGGCAAGTACCTCAACATAATAAAGGCCATATATGATAAACCCACAGCCCACATCATAGTGAACAGCGAGAAGCTGAAAGCTTCTCTTCTGCGATTGGGTACAAGAAAGGGATGACCACTCTCCCCACTGTTATTCAACACAGTACTCGAGGTTCTAACCACAGCAATTAGACAAAACAAAGAAACACAAGGAATCCATATTGGTAGACGAGAAGTTTAACTGTCTCTATTTGCAGATGACATGAAATTGTACATAAAACAACCTAAAGACCCCACACCAAAACTACTAGAGCTCATATCGGGATACAGCAAAGTTGCGCGATAGAAAATTAACACACAGAAATCTGTAGCTTTCCTGTACACGAACAATGAACCAATAGAAAGAGAAACCTGGAAAACAATTCCGTTTACAATGGCAGAGGAATGTATAAAATACCTAGGAATAAACCTAACCAAAGAAGTGATAGACATATACTCAGAAAACAACAGGTCACTCTTAAGAGAAATTAAAGGGGACACTAACAAATGGAAACTAACCCATAAACGTGGCTAGGAAGAATTAATATCATGAAAATGGCCATCCTGCCCTAAGCAATATACAGATTTGATGCTTTCCTATCAAATTACCAGCAACATTCTACAATGAACTGGAACAAATAATTGAAAAATTCATACGGAATCACCAAGACCCCGAACAGCCAGAGTAATACTGAGAGAGAAGAATAAAGTAGGGGGGATCTCACTCACCAACTTCAAGCTCTACTATAAAGCCATAGTAATCAAGACAATATGGTACTGGCCCAAGAACAGAGCCGCACACCAGGGGAACAGACTAGACACTCCAGACATTAACCTAAATATTTGTGGTCAATTAATATTTGATAAAGGAGCCATTGACATACAATGGCGTAATGACAATCTCTTCAACAGATTGTACTGGCAAATCTGGACAGCTACATGAAGGAGAATGAAACTGGACCGTGGTCTAACCCCATATAGAAAGGTAAATCCAAAATGTATCAAAGACCGGAAGGTAAGTCATGAAACCATTAAAGTCTTGGAAGAAAACATTGGCAGAATCCTCTTAGAAATACACATGAGTGACCTCTTCTTGAACATATTTCCCGACTAAGGAAAACAACAGCAAAAACATACAAGTGGGAATATATTATGGTGAAAAGCTTCTGTAGAGCAGTAGACACCATCAGTACAACAGAAAGAAGCCCTACAGGATGGGAAAATATATTTGTAAATTACACATCTGATAAAGGCTTGACGCCCAAAATATATAAAGAGCTCACATGCCTCCACAAACAAAAAGAAAATAATCCAATAAAAAAAATGGGCAGAGGAACTGAACAGACAGTTCTCCAAATAACAAATACAGATGGCCAACAGACACATGAAAAGATGCTCCACATCTTTATTATCAGAGAAAAGTAAATTAAATCTACAATGAGTTATCACCACACAACACTAAGGATGGCTATCATTCAAAAGACAAACAACAACAAATGTTGTTGCGGCTGTGGATAAAGGGGAACCCTCCTACACTGCTGGTGGGAATGTAAATTAGTTCAACCATTGTGGAAAGGAGTATGGAGGATCCTGAAAAAGCTCAGAAAAGACTTACCATTGGTCCCAGGAATTCCATTCCAAGGAATATACACTAAGAATGCAGCAATCAAGTTTGAAAAAGACAAACGCACCCCGATGTTTATTGCAGCACTATTTACAAGAGCAAAGAACTGGAAGCAACCTAAATATCCATTGGTAGATGAATGGATATAGAAGATGTGGTACATAAACAAAATGGAATTTTACGCAGCCATAAGAAGAGTGCAAATCCTACCATTCGCAGTAACATGGATGGAGCTGGAGGGTATTATGCTCAGTGAAATAAGCCAAGCAGAGAAAGAGAAATACCAAATGATTTCACAGATCTGTGGACTGTAATAACGAAAGAAAAACTGAACGAACAAAACAGAAGCGGATTCACAGAACTCAAGAATGGATTAACAAGTACCAAAGGGAAAGGAAGTTGGGAGGATGCGTGGTTAGGGAGGGATAAGGGGGGAAGTAGAAGGAGGGTATTAAGATTAGCATGCTAATAGGGGTGGGTGGGAGAAAGGGAAGGGCTGTACAACACAGAGAAGACAAGCAGTTATTCTACAACATTTTGCTCTGCTGAGGGACAGTGACTGGAAAGGTGTTAACAGTGGGGACCAGGTATAGGGGAGAGACTAGAAAACAAAATATTCTTCATGTAAGTTTAGACTAATGTTAACGAGAAAAAAATGAAAATAAAGAAAGAAAAGGGGGATAACTTCCAGATAGAATAAAATTAACTGTAAATCAACGAGGAATTCATGCCTAAAAGATCCTTAATTTTGATCAGTTAAAGATTTGCAGATGATCGGTGTGGAGGTACAGTTTTCTGAAAATATTCCTCTCTATTGAGAAAAAAGAAGTTCCTGTGTGTTGACCTCCAATGAGTTCTACACAATGGTATAAAGTGCATATAAAAGTGTGGGGCAAAACGTCTCTTTGTGCTTATAAAGTGGGTCAAAGCCTAATTGGGCTAACCACAAAACGAACTAAGATACGATATGAAGAAGTACTTCCCACTTCAGCACTCCCTGGAAGAGTCATTCCAGAAGACGATAATCAAAAAATCCAATAAAGATCCAGGCACTGCTACAGTTGGAGCTGAATTCGTCTCACCAGTTCCTATACCTGCTATGTGAATGGAGAAGGAAATATCTAAGCTGGCCTGTGCATACAGTAAAACAACAAATTTCACTGGGTCTATACTATTGTAACTCAACCAAGAAATAGGAGAAGTGCAAGTTATAGCGCTCCAAAATCTTACAACTACAGACTATCTACTGTTAAAAGAGCATATGGGATGTTAACAGTTCCCAGGAATCGGTTGTTTTAATTTGTCTGATTTCTCTCAGATAGTTCAAGTTCAGTTGGACAATATCCATCATATCATAGATAATTTTTCACAAATGCCTAAGAAGCCTAACTGGTTTTCTTGGTTTCACTGGAGATGGCTGGTAATAATAGGTCTGCTTTGGTTATGTAAGTGTATTCCTTCTATGTTAATGTGTGTGCGCAATTTAATTAGTAGTTTAAAACCTATACATGCTTAAGTTAGTCTACAAGAAGATATTTCAAAGAAATAAATAATCTTCCCATGTTTTCGTCCGTCTGCTACTTCTATAGCTTTTCTTCTTCTTTGCTAATTACAGACCTTAAATAGAGGTCGTGCCTCATATCGAATTTACCGCATAAGATAATTCTTCCAATGGTTAAGATACTTCAGGAGAAAAGTTGGGCACAGAAACCACATGGCATAAATATGCAAAGAAATAAAAAGCTAACCTTAAAAACAATATTTTTTTCTATCTCACTTTTCAAATTTAAATTTCCCTGTATGGTCCCGGAAGATGACTTGTTAGCCAGAGATGGGAAGATTCTTCAAGGGAGGAACAATATAAGACAGGCACAGTCGAAGGGCGGCCATCATGTGAGAAATTGGGAATCTACAGAGGTGAGGCTTCAAACCTCAATGCCCTTGTATTGAGAGAAATCTGCATCCGTGGATGTTTTATTGCCCTTGTCTAGCTTGGACTAACACTTAGTTTACAGGCACACACCTGATCATCCATATGTGCACTCTTATGTCACTGAACTATGTTTTCTACGTTTATATTGCATCTACCTACCACTTCACCTTTATATTGAAAAATATTAATAACAATTATAATCATAATAACATAGAAAAGTGGGATTAAACAACAAATCATGTATAAAGCACAAAAAATTAAAAGAAAGAAAGAAAGAAAAAGGAAAATAAAAGATAAATAAAGACATTACATACTGATGAAGAGCTCAGTTCAACAAGAGGATATAACAAAAATAAGTATATATGAATAAAATACAGGAGCACCAGCATATGTGAAACAAATACTAACAGAATTAAAGGAGGAAATAGACTGCAATGCATACACTTTCGGAGACTTCAACCCACTACTCACTCCAAAGGACAGATCCTAAGGACAGAAAATAAGTAAGGACACAGAAGCACTGAACAACACACTAGTACAGATGGCCCTAATAAATATCTATACAGTTCTACATCCAAAATCAACAGGACACACTTTTTTCTCACGTGCACAAGAAACATTCTCCAGAATAGACCACAGAGTAGGCAACAAAAGGAGCCTCAGTAAATTCCAAAAGATTGAAAACCTATCAAACAACTTTTCAGACAACAAATGCATCAAACTACAAACAAATTGTAGAAAGAAAGCGAAAAGGCTCAAAAATACATGGAGGCTTAACAAGATGCTCCTAAACAATCAATAACTCAAAGAACAAATTAAAATGGAGAGTCAGCTCTATATGGAAACAAATGACAAGAACACAAAGCCAAAACTACTGTGGGTACGGCAAAAGCAGTCTTAAGAGGAAAATATATAGCAATCCAGTCACTTGTAAAGAAGGAAGAACAATCCCAAATGAATGGTCTAATGACACAATTATCGAAATTGGTAAAAGGAGAACAAATGAGGCATAAGGTCAACAGAAGGTTGCTTAAAAAAAAAAAGATCAGAGAAGAAATAAGTAAAGTTGAGAAGAAAACATTAGCAAAAATCAACGAAAGCAAGAGCTGGTTCTTCGGGAAGATAAACAAGATAGTTAAGCCTCTTGCCAGACTTATTAAGAGGAAGAGAGAGTCAACACACATCTACAGAATCAGAAATAAAAAGGAAAACCACGACGGACACCACAGAAATACAAAGAATTATTAGAGAGTAATGTGAAAACCTATACGCTTATAAGCTTGGAAAGCAAGGAGAAATGGACAACTTCCTAGGAGAATAAAACCTTCCATGGCTTACCCAGAAAAAAACAGAAAATCTTAACAGACCAATTACCAGCAAAGGAATTGAATAAGTAAGCAAAAAACAACCAAAGAAAAAATCCCCGTGACAGATGGATTTACCTCAGAATTTTATCATACATACAGATCAGACATAATACCCATACTAATTAAAGTTTTCCAAAAAAAGAAGAGGAGGGATTACTCCGAATCTCAGTCTATGAAACCAGTATCACTCCAATAGAAAAACCAGTTGAAAACGGTACCAAAGTAAAAAACCCTACAGACAATTATCCCTGATGAGCGCAGATGAAAAACACAAAACAAAATATTAGCAAACCGAATTCAAAAATACATCCAAAGGATCATACACCATGACCAAGTGGGATTAACCCCAGGGATGCAGGGATGGTACGACGTTTGATAATCCATCAACATCATCCAGCATATCAACGTAAAGACAGACAAACCCACATGATCATCTTCATAGATGCTGAAAAAGAATTCGACAAAGTTCTACAACCATTCATGATAAACACTCTTCACTAAATGTGTATAGAGGGCAAGTACCTCAACATAATAAAGGCCATATATGATAAACCCACAGCCCACATCATAGTGAACAGCGAGAAGCTGAAAGCTCCTCTTCTGCGATTGGGTACAAGAAAGGGATGACCACTCTCCCCACTGTTATTCAACACAGTACTCGAGGTTCTAACCACAGCAATTAGACAAAACAAAGAAACACAAGGAATCCATATTGGTAGACGAGAAGTTAAACTGTCTCTATTTGCAGATGACATGAAATTGTACATAAAACACCCTAAAGACCCCACACCAAAACTACTAGAGCCCATATCGGGATACAGCAAAGTTGCGCGATAGAAAATTAACACACAGAAATCTGTAGCTTTCCTGTACACGAAAAATGAACCAATAGAAAGAGAAACCTGGAAAACAATTCCGTTCACAATGGCAGAGGAAAGTATAAAATACCTAGGAATAAACCTAACCAAAGAAGTGATAGACATATACTCAGAAAACAACAGGTCACTCTTAAGAGAAATTAAAGGGGACACTAACAAATGGAAACTAACCCATAAACGTGGCTAGGAAGAATTAATATCATGAAAATGGCCATCCTGCCCTAAGCAATATACAGATTTGATGCTTTCCTATCAAATTACCAGCAACATTCTACAATGAACTGGAACAAATAATTGAAAAATTCATACGGAATCACCAAAGACCCCGAACAGCCAGAGTAATACTGAGAGAGAAGAATAAAGTAGGGGGGATCTCACTCACCAACTTCAAGCTCTACTATAAAGCCATAGTAATCAAGACAATATGGTACTGGCCCAAGAACAGAGCCGCACACCAGGGGAACAGACTAGACACTCCAGACATTAACCCAAATATTTGTGGTCAATTAATATTTGATAAAGGAGCCATTGACATACAATGGCGTAATGACAATCTCTTCAACAGATTGTACTGGCAAATCTGGACAGCTACATGAAGGAGAATGAAACTGGACCGTGGTCTAACCCCATATACAAAGGTAAATCCAAAATATATCAAAGACCGGAAGGTAAGTCATGAAACCATTAAAGTCTTGGAAGAAAACATAGGCAGAATCCTCTTAGAAATACACATGAGTGACCTCTTCTTGAACATATTTCCCGACTAAGGAAAACAACAGCAAAAACATACAAGTGGGAATATATTATGGTGAAAAGCTTCTGTAGAGCAGTAGTCACCATCAGTACAACAGAAAGAAGCCATACAGGATGGGAAAATATATTTGTAAATTACACATCTGATAAAGGCTTGACGCCCAAAATATATAAAGAGCTCACATGCCTCCACAAACAAAAAGCAAATAATCCAATAAAAAAAATGGGCAGAGGAACTGAACAGACAGTTCTCCAAATAACAAATACAGATGGCCAACAGACACATGAAAAGATGCTCCACATCTTTATTATCAGAGAAAAGTAAATTAAATCTACAATGAGTTATCACCACACAACACTAAGGATGGCTATCATTCAAAAGACAAACAACAACAAATGTTGTTGCGGCTGCGGATAAAGGGGAACCCTCCTACACTGCTGGTGGGAATGTAAATTAGTTCAACCATTGTGGAAAGGAGTATGGAGGATCCTGAAAAAGCTCAGAAAAGACTTACCATTGGTCCCAGGAATTCCATTCCAAGGAATATACACTAAGAATGCAGCAATCAAGTTTGAAAAAGACAAACGCACCCCGATGTTTATTGCAGCACTATTTACAAGAGCAAAGAACTGGAAGCAACATAAATATCCATTGGTAGATGAATGGATATAGAAGATGTGGTACATAAACAAAATGGAATTTTACTCAGCCATAAGAAGAGTGCAAATCCTACCATTCGCAGCAACATGGATGGAGCTGGAGGGTATTAAGCTCAGTGAAATAAGCCAAGCAGAGAAAGAGAAATACCAAATGATTTCACAGATCTGTGGACTGTAAAAACGAAAGAAAAACTGAACGAACAAAACAGAAGCGGATTCACAGAACTCAAGAATGGATTAACAGGTACCAAAGGGAAAGGGAGTGGGGAGGATGCGTGGTTAGGGAGGGATAAGGGGGGAAGTAGAAGGAGGGTATTAAGATTAGCATGCTAATAGGGGTGGGTGGGAGAAAGGGAAGGGCTGTACAACACAGAGAAGACAAGCAGTTATTCTACAACATTTTGCTCTGCTGAGGGACAGTGACTGGAAAGGTGTTAACAGTGGGGACCAGGTATAGGGGAGAGACTAGAAAACAAAATATTCTTCATGTAAGTTTAGACTAATGTTAACGAGAAAAAAAAGAAAATAAAGAAAAGGGGGATAACTTCCAGATAGAATAAAATTAACTGTAAATCAACGAGGAATTCATGCCTAAAAGATCCTTAATTTTGATCAGTTAAAGATTTGCAGATGATCGGTGTGGAGGTACAGTTTTCTGAAAATATTCCTCTCTATTGAGAAAAAAGAAGTTCCTGTGTGTTGACCTCCAATGAGTTCTACACAATGGTATAAAGTGCATATAAAAGTGTGGGGCAAAACGTCTCTTTGTGCTTATAAAGTGGGTCAAAGCCTAATTGGGCTAACCACAAAACGAACTAAGATACGATATGAAGAAGTACTTCCCACTTCAGCACTCCCTGGAAGAGTCATTCCAGAAGACGATAATCAAAAAGTCCAATAAAGATCCAGGCACTGCTACAGTTGGAGCTGAATTCGTCTCACCAGTTCCTATACCTGCTATGTGAATGGAGAAGGAAATATCTAAGCTGGCCTGTGCATACAGTAAAACAACAAATTTCACTGGGTCTATACTATTGTAACTCAACCAAGAAATAGGAGAAGTGCAAGTTATAGCGCTCCAAAATCTTACAACTACAGACTATCTACTGTTAAAAGAGCATATGGGATGTTAACAGTTCCCAGGAATCGGTTGTTTTAATTTGTCTGATTTCTCTCAGATAGTTCAAGTTCAGTTGGACAATATCCATCATATCATAGATAATTTTTCACAAATGCCTAAGAAGCCTAACTGGTTTTCTTGGTTTCACTGGAGATGGCTGGTAATAATAGGTCTGCTTTGGTTATGTAAGTGTATTCCTTCTATGTTAATGTGTGTGCGCAATTTAATTAGTAGTTTAAAACCTATACATGCTTAAGTTAGTCTACAAGAAGATATTTCAAAGAAATAAATAATCTTCCCATGTTTTCGTCCGTCTGCTACTTCTATAGCTTTTCTTCTTCTTTGCTAATTACAGACCTTAAATAGAGGTCGTGCCTCATATCGAATTTACCGCATAAGATAATTCTTCCAATGGTTAAGATACTTCAGGAGAAAAGTTGGGCACAGAAACCACATGGCATAAATATGCAAAGAAGTAAAAAGCTAACCTTAAAAACAATATTTTTTCTATCTCACTTTTCAAATTTAAATTTCCCTGTATGGTCCCGGAAGATGACTTGTTAGCCAGAGATGGGAAGATTCTTCAAGGGAGGAACAATATAAGACAGGCACAGTCGAAGGGCGGCCATCATGTGAGAAATTGGGAATCTACAGAGGTGAGGCTTCAAACCTCAATGCCCTTGTATTGAGAGAAATCTGCATCCGTGGATGTTTTATTGCCCTTGTCTAGCTTGGACTAACACTTAGTTTACAGGCACACACCTGATCATCCATATGTGCACTCTTATGTCACTGAACTATGTTTTCTACGTTTATATTGCATCTACCTACCACTTCACCTTTATATTGAAAAATATTAATAACAATTATAATCATAATAACATAGAAAAGTGGGATAAAACAACAAATCATGTATAAAGCACAAAAAATTAAAAGAAAGAAAGAAAGAAAAAGGAAAATAAAAGATAAATAAAGACATTACATAATGATGAAGAGCTCAGTTCAACAAGAGGATATAACAATAATAAGTATATATGAATAAAATACAGGAGCACCAGCATATGTGAAACAAATACTAACAGAATTAAAGGAGGAAATAGACTGCAATGCATACACTTTCGGAGACTTCAACCCACTACTCACTCCAAAGGACAGATCCTAAGGACAGAAAATAAGTAAGGACACAGAAGCACTGAACAACACACTAGTACAGATGGCCCTAATAAATATCTATACAGTTCTTCATCCAAAATCAACAGGACACACTTTTTTCTCACGTGCACAAGAAACATTCTCCAGAATAGACCACAGAGTAGGCAACAAAAGGAGCCTCAGTAAATTCCAAAAGATTGAAAACCTATCAAACAACTTTTCAGACAACAAATGCATCAAACTACAAACAAATTGTAGAAAGAAAGCGAAAAGGCTCAAAAATACATGGAGGCTTAACAAGATGCTCCTAAAAAATCAATAACTCAAAGAACAAATTAAAATGGAGAGTCAGCTCTATATGGAAACAAATGACAAGAACACAAAGCCAAAACTACTGTGGGTACGGCAAAAGCAGTCTTAAGAGGAAAATATATAGCAATCCAGTCACTTGTAAAGAAGGAAGAACAATCCCAAATGAATGGTCTAATGACACAATTACCGAAATTGGTAAAAGGAGAACAAATGAGGCATAAGGTCAACAGAAGGTTGCTTAAAAAAAAAAAGATCAGAGAAGAAATAAGTAAAGTTGAGAAGAAAACATTAGCAAAAATCAACGAAAGCAAGAGCTGGTTCTTCGGGAAAATAAACAAGATAGTTAAGCCTCTTGCCAGACTTATTAAGAGGAAGAGAGAGTCAACACACATCTACAGAATCAGAAATAAAAAGGAAAACCACGACGGACACCACAGAAATACAAAGAATTATTAGAGAGTAATGTGAAAACCTATACGCTTATAAGCTTGGAAAGCAAGGAGAAATGGACAACTTCCTAGGAGAATAAAACCTTCCATGGCTTACCCAGAAAAAAACAGAAAATCTTAACAGACCAATTACCAGCAAAGGAATTGAATAAGTAAGCAAAAAACAACCAAAGAAAAAATCCCCGTGACAGATGGATTTACCTCAGAATTTTATCATACATACAGATCAGACATAATACCCATACTAATTAAAGTTTTCCAAAAAAGAGAAGAGGAGGGATTACTCCGAATCTCAGTCTATGAAACCAGTATCACTCCAATAGAAAAACCAGTTGAAAACGGTACCAAAGTAAAAAACCCTACAGACAATTATCCCTGATGAGCGCAGATGAAAAACACAAAACAAAATATTAGCAAACCGAATTCAAAAATACATCCAAAGGATCATACACCATGACCAAGTGGGATTAACCCCAGGGATGCAGGGATGGTACGACGTTTGATAATCCATCAACATCATCCAGCATATCAACGTAAAGACAGACAAACCCACATGATCATCTTCATAGATGCTGAAAAAGAATTCGACAAAGTTCTACAACCATTCATGATAAACACTCTTCACTAAATGTGTATAGAGGGCAAGTACCTCAACATAGTAAAGGCCATATATGATAAACCCACAGCCCACATCATAGTGAACAGCGAGAAGCTGAAAGCTTCTCTTCTGCGATTGGGTACAAGAAAGGGATGACCACTCTCCCCACTGTTATTCAACACAGTACTCGAGGTTCTAACCACAGCAATTAGACAAAACAAAGAAACACAAGGAATCCATATTGGTAGACGAGAAGTTAAACTGTCTCTATTTGCAGATGACATGAAATTGTACATAAAACACCCTAAAGACCCCACACCAAAACTACTAGAGCTCATATCGGGATACAGCAAAGTTGCGCGATAGAAAATTAACACACAGAAATCTGTAGCTTTCCTGTACACGAAAAATGAACCAATAGAAAGAGAAACCTGGAAAACAATTCCGTTCACAATGGCAGAGGAAAGTATAAAATACCTAGGAATAAACCTAACCAAAGAAGTGATAGACATATACTCAGAAAACAACAGGTCACTCTTAAGAGAAATTAAAGGGGACACTAACAAATGGAAACTAACCCATAAACGTGGCTAGGAAGAATTAATATCATGAAAATGGCCATCCTGCCCTAAGCAATATACAGATTTGATGCTTTCCTATCAAATTACCAGCAACATTCTACAATGAACTGGAACAAATAATTGAAAAATTCATACGGAATCACCAAAGAACCCGAACAGCCAGAGTAATACTGAGAGAGAAGAATAAAGTAGGGGGGATCTCACTCACCAACTTCAAGCTCTACTATAAAGCCATAGTAATCAAGACAATATGGTACTGGCCCAAGAACAGAGCCGCACACCAGGGGAACAGACTAGACACTCCAGACATTAACCCAAATATTTGTGGTCAATTAATATTTGATAAAGGAGCCATTGACATACAATGGCGTAATGACAATCTCTTCAACAGATTGTACTGGCAAATCTGGACAGCTACATGAAGGAGAATGAAACTGGACCGTGGTCTAACCCCATATACAAAGGTAAATCCAAAATATATCAAAGACCGGAAGGTAAGTCATGAAACCATTAAAGTCTTGGAAGAAAACATAGGCAGAATCCTCTTAGAAATACACATGAGTGACCTCTTCTTGAACATATTTCCCGACTAAGGAAAACAACAGCAAAAACATACAAGTGGGAATATATTATGGTGAAAAGCTTCTGTAGAGCAGTAGACACCATCAGTACAACAGAAAGAAGCCATACAGGATGGGAAAATATATTTGTAAATTACACATCTGATAAAGGCTTGACGCCCAAAATATATAAAGAGCTCACATGCCTCCACAAACAAAAAGCAAATAATCCAATAAAAAAAATGGGCAGAGGAACTGAACAGACAGTTCTCCAAATAACAAATACAGATGGCCAACAGACACATGAAAAGATGCTCCACATCTTTATTATCAGAGAAAAGTAAATTAAATCTACAATGAGTTATCACCACACAACACTAAGGATGGCTATCATTCAAAAGACAAACAACAACAAATGTTGTTGCGGCTGCGGATAAAGGGGAACCCTCCTACACTGCTGGTGGGAATGTAAATTAGTTCAACCATTGTGGAAAGGAGTATGGAGGATCCTGAAAAAGCTCAGAAAAGACTTACCATTGGTCCCAGGAATTCCATTCCAAGGAATATACACTAAGAATGCAGCAATCAAGTTTGAAAAAGACAAACGCACCCCGATGTTTATTGCAGCACTATTTACAAGAGCAAAGAACTGGAAGCAACATAAATATCCATTGGTAGATGAATGGATATAGAAGATGTGGTACATAAACAAAATGGAATTTTACTCAGCCATAAGAAGAGTGCAAATCCTACCATTCGCAGCAACATGGATGGAGCTGGAGGGTATTAAGCTCAGTGAAATAAGCCAAGCAGAGAAAGAGAAATACCAAATGATTTCACAGATCTGTGGACTGTAAAAACGAAAGAAAAACTGAACGAACAAAACAGAAGCGGATTCACAGAACTCAAGAATGGATTAACAGGTACCAAAGGGAAAGGGAGTGGGGAGGATGCGTGGTTAGGGAGGGATAAGGGGGGAAGTAGAAGGAGGGTATTAAGATTAGCATGCTAATAGGGGTGGGTGGGAGAAAGGGAAGGGCTGTACAACACAGAGAAGACAAGCAGTTATTCTACAACATTTTGCTCTGCTGAGGGACAGTGACTGGAAAGGTGTTAACAGTGGGGACCAGGTATAGGGGAGAGACTAGAAAACAAAATATTCTTCATGTAAGTTTAGACTAATGTTAACGAGAAAAAAAAGAAAATAAAGAAAAGGGGGATAACTTCCAGATAGAATAAAATTAACTGTAAATCAACGAGGAATTCATGCCTAAAAGATCCTTAATTTTGATCAGTTAAAGATTTGCAGATGATCGGTGTGGAGGTACAGTTTTCTGAAAATATTCCTCTCTATTGAGAAAAAAGAAGTTCCTGTGTGTTGACCTCCAATGAGTTCTACACAATGGTATAAAGTGCATATAAAAGTGTGGGGCAAAACGTCTCTTTGTGCTTATAAAGTGGGTCAAAGCCTAATTGGGCTAACCACAAAACGAACTAAGATACGATATGAAGAAGTACTTCCCACTTCAGCACTCCCTGGAAGAGTCATTCCAGAAGACGATAATCAAAAAGTCCAATAAAGATCCAGGCACTGCTACAGTTGGAGCTGAATTCGTCTCACCAGTTCCTATACCTGCTATGTGAATGGAGAAGGAAATATCTAAGCTCGCCTGTGCATACAGTAAAACAACAAATTTCACTGGGTCTATACTATTGTAACTCAACCAAGAAATAGGAGAAGTGCAAGTTATAGCGCTCCAAAATCTTAAAACTACAGACTATCTACTGTTAAAAGAGCATATGGGATGTTAACAGTTCCCAGGAATCGGTTGTTTTAATTTGTCTGATTTCTCTCAGATAGTTCAAGTTCAGTTGGACAATATCCATCATATCATAGATAATTTTTCACAAATGCCTAAGAAGCCTAACTGGTTTTCTTGGTTTCACTGGAGATGGCTGGTAATAATAGGTCTGCTTTGGTTATGTAAGTGTATTCCTTCTATGTTAATGTGTGTGCGCAATTTAATTAGTAGTTTAAAACCTATACATGCTTAAGTTAGTCTACAAGAAGATATTTCAAAGAAATAAATAATCTTCCCATGTTTTCGTCCGTCTGCTACTTCTATAGCTTTTCTTCTTCTTTGCTAATTACAGACCTTAAATAGAGGTCGTGCCTCATATCGAATTTACCGCATAAGATAATTCTTCCAATGGTTAAGATACTTCAGGAGAAAAGTTGGGCACAGAAACCACATGGCATAAATATGCAAAGAAGTAAAAAGCTAACCTTAAAAACAATATTTTTTCTATCTCACTTTTCAAATTTAAATTTCCCTGTATGGTCCCGGAAGATGACTTGTTAGCCAGAGATGGGAAGATTCTTCAAGGGAGGAACAATTTAAGACAGGCACAGTCGAAGGGCGGCCATCATGTGAGAAATTGGGAATCTACAGAGGTGAGGCTTCAAACCTCAATGCCCTTGTATTGAGAGAAATCTGCATCCGTGGATGTTTTATTGCCCTTGTCTAGCTTGGACTAACACTTAGTTTACAGGCACACACCTGATCATCCATATGTGCACTCTTATGTCACTGAACTATGTTTTCTACGTTTATATTGCATCTACCTACCACTTCACCTTTATATTGAAAAATATTAATAACAATTATAATCATAATAACATAGAAAAGTGGGATAAAACAACAAATCATGTATAAAGCACAAAAAATTTAAAGAAAGAAAGAAAGAAAAAGGAAAATAAAAGATAAATAAAGACATTACATAATGATGAAGAGCTCAGTTCAACAAGAGGATATAACAATAATAAGTATATATGAATAAAATACAGGAGCACCAGCATATGTGAAACAAATACTAACAGAATTAAAGGAGGAAATAGACTGCAATGCATACACTTTCGGAGACTTCAACCCACTACTCACTCCAAAGGACAGATCCTAAGGACAGAAAATAAGTAAGGACACAGAAGCACTGAACAACACACTAGTACAGATGGCCCTAATAAATATCTATACAGTTCTACATCCAAAATCAACAGGACACACTTTTTTCTCACGTGCACAAGAAACATTCTCCAGAATAGACCACAGAGTAGGCAACAAAAGGAGCCTCAGTAAATTCCAAAAGATTGAAAACCTATCAAACAACTTTTCAGACAACAAATGCATCAAACTACAAACAAATTGTAGAAAGAAAGCGAAAAGGCTCAAAAATACATGGAGGCTTAACAAGATGCTCCTAAAAAATCAATAACTCAAAGAACAAATTAAAATGGAGAGTCAGCTCTATATGGAAACAAATGACAAGAACACAAAGCCAAAACTACTGTGGGTACGGCAAAAGCAGTCTTAAGAGGAAAATATATAGCAATCCAGTCACTTGTAAAGAAGGAAGAACAATCCCAAATGAATGGTCTAATGACACAATTACCGAAATTGGTAAAAGGAGAACAAATGAGGCATAAGGTCAACAGAAGGTTGCTTAAAAAAAAAAAGATCAGAGAAGAAATAAGTAAAGTTGAGAAGAAAACATTAGCAAAAATCAACGAAAGCAAGAGCTGGTTCTTCGGGAAAATAAACAAGATAGTTAAGCCTCTTGCCAGACTTATTAAGAGGAAGAGAGAGTCAACACACATCTACAGAATCAGAAATAAAAAGGAAAACCACGACGGACACCACAGAAATACAAAGAATTATTAGAGAGTAATGTGAAAACCTATACGCTTATAAGCTGGGAAACCAAGGAGAAATGGACAACTTCCTAGGAGAATAAAACCTTCCATGGCTTACCCAGAAAAAAACAGAAAATCTTAACAGACCAATTACCAGCAAAGGAATTGAATAAGTAAGCAAAAAACAACCAAAGAAAAAATCCCCGTGACAGATGGATTTACCTCAGAATTTTATCATACATACAGATCAGACATAATACCCATACTAATTAAAGTTTTCCAAAAAAGAGAAGAGGAGGGATTACTCCGAATCTCAGTCTATGAAACCAGTATCACTCCAATAGAAAAACCAGTTGAAAACGGTACCAAAGTAAAAAACCCTACAGACAATTATCCCTGATGAGCGCAGATGAAAAACACAAAACAAAATATTAGCAAACCGAATTCAAAAATACATCCAAAGGATCATACACCATGACCAAGTGGGATTAACCCCAGGGATGCAGGGATGGTACGACGTTTGATAATCCATCAACATCATCCAGCATATCAACGTAAAGACAGACAAACCCACATGATCATCTTCATAGATGCTGAAAAAGAATTCGACAAAGTTCTACAACCATTCATGATAAACACTCTTCACTAAATGTGTATAGAGGGCAAGTACCTCAACATAGTAAAGGCCATATATGATAAACCCACAGCCCACATCATAGTGAACAGCGAGAAGCTGAAAGCTTCTCTTCTGCGATTGGGTACAAGAAAGGGATGACCACTCTCCCCACTGTTATTCAACACAGTACTCGAGGTTCTAACCACAGCAATTAGACAAAACAAAGAAACACAAGGAATCCATATTGGTAGACGAGAAGTTAAACTGTCTCTATTTGCAGATGACATGAAATTGTACATAAAACACCCTAAAGACCCCACACCAAAACTACTAGAGCTCATATCGGGATACAGCAAAGTTGCGCGATAGAAAATTAACACACAGAAATCTGTAGCTTTCCTGTACACGAAAAATGAACCAATAGAAAGAGAAACCTGGAAAACAATTCCGTTCACAATGGCAGAGGAAAGTATAAAATACCTAGGAATAAACCTAACCAAAGAAGTGATAGACATATACTCAGAAAACAACAGGTCACTCTTAAGAGAAATTAAAGGGGACACTAACAAATGGAAACTAACCCATAAACGTGGCTAGGAAGAATTAATATCATGAAAATGGCCATCCTGCCCTAAGCAATATACAGATTTGATGCTTTCCTATCAAATTACCAGCAACATTCTACAATGAACTGGAACAAATAATTGAAAAATTCATACGGAATCACCAAAGAACCCGAACAGCCAGAGTAATACTGAGAGAGAAGAATAAAGT
Organism: Manis pentadactyla; assembly: GCF_030020395.1. Taxonomy (NCBI): domain Eukaryota; kingdom Metazoa; phylum Chordata; class Mammalia; order Pholidota; family Manidae; genus Manis; species Manis pentadactyla. The sequence continues at coordinate 67,207 of NC_080039.1, forward strand.
AGGGGGGATCTCACTCACCAACTTCAAGCTCTACTATAAAGCCATAGTAATCAAGACAATATGGTACTGGCCCAAGAACAGAGCCGCACACCAGGGGAACAGACTAGACACTCCAGACATTAACCCAAATATTTGTGGTCAATTAATATTTGATAAAGGAGCCATTGACATACAATGGCGTAATGACAATCTCTTCAACAGATTGTACTGGCAAATCTGGACAGCTACATGAAGGAGAATGAAACTGGACCGTGGTCTAACCCCATATACAAAGGTAAATCCAAAATATATCAAAGACCGGAAGGTAAGTCATGAAACCATTAAAGTCTTGGAAGAAAACATAGGCAGAATCCTCTTAGAAATACACATGAGTGACCTCTTCTTGAACATATTTCCCGACTAAGGAAAACAACAGCAAAAACATACAAGTGGGAATATATTATGGTGAAAAGCTTCTGTAGAGCAGTAGACACCATCAGTACAACAGAAAGAAGCCATACAGGATGGGAAAATATATTTGTAAATTACACATCTGATAAAGGCTTGACGCCCAAAATATATAAAGAGCTCACATGCCTCCACAAACAAAAAGCAAATAATCCAATAAAAAAAATGGGCAGAGGAACTGAACAGACAGTTCTCCAAATAACAAATACAGATGGCCAACAGACACATGAAAAGATGCTCCACATCTTTATTATCAGAGAAAAGTAAATTAAATCTACAATGAGTTATCACCACACAACACTAAGGATGGCTATCATTCAAAAGACAAACAACAACAAATGTTGTTGCGGCTGCGGATAAAGGGGAACCCTCCTACACTGCTGGTGGGAATGTAAATTAGTTCAACCATTGTGGAAAGGAGTATGGAGGATCCTGAAAAAGCTCAGAAAAGACTTACCATTGGTCCCAGGAATTCCATTCCAAGGAATATACACTAAGAATGCAGCAATCAAGTTTGAAAAAGACAAACGCACCCCGATGTTTATTGCAGCACTATTTACAAGAGCAAAGAACTGGAAGCAACATAAATATCCATTGGTAGATGAATGGATATAGAAGATGTGGTACATAAACAAAATGGAATTTTACTCAGCCATAAGAAGAGTGCAAATCCTACCATTCGCAGCAACATGGATGGAGCTGGAGGGTATTAAGCTCAGTGAAATAAGCCAAGCAGAGAAAGAGAAATACCAAATGATTTCACAGATCTGTGGACTGTAAAAACGAAAGAAAAACTGAACGAACAAAACAGAAGCGGATTCACAGAACTCAAGAATGGATTAACAGGTACCAAAGGGAAAGGGAGTGGGGAGGATGCGTGGTTAGGGAGGGATAAGGGGGGAAGTAGAAGGAGGGTATTAAGATTAGCATGCTAATAGGGGTGGGTGGGAGAAAGGGAAGGGCTGTACAACACAGAGAAGACAAGCAGTTATTCTACAACATTTTGCTCTGCTGAGGGACAGTGACTGGAAAGGTGTTAACAGTGGGGACCAGGTATAGGGGAGAGACTAGAAAACAAAATATTCTTCATGTAAGTTTAGACTAATGTTAACGAGAAAAAAAAGAAAATAAAGAAAAGGGGGATAACTTCCAGATAGAATAAAATTAACTGTAAATCAACGAGGAATTCATGCCTAAAAGATCCTTAATTTTGATCAGTTAAAGATTTGCAGATGATCGGTGTGGAGGTACAGTTTTCTGAAAATATTCCTCTCTATTGAGAAAAAAGAAGTTCCTGTGTGTTGACCTCCAATGAGTTCTACACAATGGTATAAAGTGCATATAAAAGTGTGGGGCAAAACGTCTCTTTGTGCTTATAAAGTGGGTCAAAGCCTAATTGGGCTAACCACAAAACGAACTAAGATACGATATGAAGAAGTACTTCCCACTTCAGCACTCCCTGGAAGAGTCATTCCAGAAGACGATAATCAAAAAGTCCAATAAAGATCCAGGCACTGCTACAGTTGGAGCTGAATTCGTCTCACCAGTTCCTATACCTGCTATGTGAATGGAGAAGGAAATATCTAAGCTGGCCTGTGCATACAGTAAAACAACAAATTTCACTGGGTCTATACTATTGTAACTCAACCAAGAAATAGGAGAAGTGCAAGTTATAGCGCTCCAAAATCTTACAACTACAGACTATCTACTGTTAAAAGAGCATATGGGATGTTAACAGTTCCCAGGAATCGGTTGTTTTAATTTGTCTGATTTCTCTCAGATAGTTCAAGTTCAGTTGGACAATATCCATCATATCATAGATAATTTTTCACAAATGCCTAAGAAGCCTAACTGGTTTTCTTGGTTTCACTGGAGATGGCTGGTAATAATAGGTCTGCTTTGGTTATGTAAGTGTATTCCTTCTATGTTAATGTGTGTGCGCAATTTAATTAGTAGTTTAAAACCTATACATGCTTAAGTTAGTCTACAAGAAGATATTTCAAAGAAATAAATAATCTTCCCATGTTTTCGTCCGTCTGCTACTTCTATAGCTTTTCTTCTTCTTTGCTAATTACAGACCTTAAATAGAGGTCGTGCCTCATATCGAATTTACCGCATAAGATAATTCTTCCAATGGTTAAGATACTTCAGGAGAAAAGTTGGGCACAGAAACCACATGGCATAAATATGCAAAGAAGTAAAAAGCTAACCTTAAAAACAATATTTTTTCTATCTCACTTTTCAAATTTAAATTTCCCTGTATGGTCCCGGAAGATGACTTGTTAGCCAGAGATGGGAAGATTCTTCAAGGGAGGAACAATTTAAGACAGGCACAGTCGAAGGGCGGCCATCATGTGAGAAATTGGGAATCTACAGAGGTGAGGCTTCAAACCTCAATGCCCTTGTATTGAGAGAAATCTGCATCCGTGGATGTTTTATTGCCCTTGTCTAGCTTGGACTAACACTTAGTTTACAGGCACACACCTGATCATCCATATGTGCACTCTTATGTCACTGAACTATGTTTTCTACGTTTATATTGCATCTACCTACCACTTCACCTTATTATTGAAAAATATTAATAACAATTATAATCATAATAACATAGAAAAGTGGGATAAAACAACAAATCATGTATAAAGCACAAAAAATTAAAAGAAAGAAAGAAAGAAAAAAGAAAATTAAAGATAAATAAAGACATTACATAATGATGAAGAGCTCAGTTCAACAAGAGGATATAACCATAATAAGTATATATGAATAAAATACAGGAGCACCAGCATATGTGAAACAAATACTAACAGAATTAAAGGAGGAAATAGACTGCAATGCATACACTTTCGGAGACTTCAACCCACAACTCACTCCAAAGGACAGATCCTAAGGACAGAAAATAAGTAAGGACACAGAAGCACTGAACAACACACTAGTACAGATGGCCCTATTAAATATCTATACAGCTCTACATCCAAAATCATCAGGACACACTTTTTTCTCACGTGCACAAGAAACATTCTCCAGAATAGACCACAGAGTAGGCAACAAAAGGAGCCTCAGTAAATTCCAAAAGATTGAAAACCTATCAAACAACTTTTCAGACAACAAATGCATCAAACTACAAACAAATTGTAGAAAGAAAGCGAAAAGGCTCAAAAATACATGGAGGCTTAACAAGATGCTCCTAAACAATCAATAACTCAAAGAACAAATTAAAATGGAGAGTCAGCTCTATATGGAAACAAATGACAAGAACACAAAGCCAAAACTACTGTGGGTACGGCAAAAGCAGTCTTAAGAGGAAAATATATAGCAATCCAGTCACATGTAAAGAAGGAAGAACAATCCCAAATGAATGGTCTAATGACACAATTATGGAAATTGGTAAAAGGAGAACAAATGAGGCATAAGGTCAACAGAAGGTTGCTTAAAAAAAAAAGATCAGAGAAGAAATAAGTAAAGTTGAGAAGAAAACATTAGCAAAAATCAACGAAAGCAAGAGCTGGTTCTTCGGGAAAATAAACAAGATAGTTAAGCCTCTTGCCAGACTTATTAAGAGGAAGAGAGAGTCAACACACATCTACAGAATCAGAAATAAAAAGGAAAACCACGACGGACACCACAGAAATACAAAGAATTATTAGAGAGTAATGTGAAAACCTATACGCTTATAAGCTGGGAAACCAAGGAGAAATGGACAACTTCCTAGGAGAATAAAACCTTCCATGGCTGACCCAGAGAAAAACAGAAAATCTTAACAGACCAATTACCAGCAACGGAATTGAATCAGTAAGCAAAAAACAACCAAAGAAGAAATCCGCGGGACAGATGGATTTACCTCAGAATTTTATCATACATACAGATCAGACATAATACCCATACTAATTAAAGTTTTACAAAAAAGAGAAGAGGAGGGATTACTCCGAATCTCAGTCTATGAAACAAGTATCACTCCAATAGAAAAACCAGGTGAAAACCGTACCAAAGTAAAAACCCTACAGACAATTATCCCTGATGAGCGTAGATGAAAAACACAAAACAAAATATTAGCAAAACAATTCAAAAATACATCCAAATGATCATACAACATGACCAAGTGGGATTAACCCCAGGGATGCAGGGATGGTACGACGTTTGATAATTGATCAACATCATCCAGCATATCAACATAAAGACAGACAAACCCACATGATCATCTCCATAGATGCTAAAAAAGAATTCGACAAAGTTCTACAACCATTCATGATAAACACTCTCCACTAAATGTGTATAGAGGGCAAGTACCTCAACATAATAAAGGCCATATATGATAAACCCACAGCCCACATCATAGAGAACAGCGAGAAGCTGAAAGCTTCTCTTCTGCGATTGGGTACAAGAAAGGGATGACCACTCTCCCAACTGTTATTCAACACAGTACTCGAGGTCCTAACCACAGCAATTAGACAAAACAAAGAAACACAAGGAATCCATATTGGTAGACGAGAAGTTAAACTGTATCTATTTGCAAACGACATGAAATTGTACATAAAAAACCCTAAAGACCCCACACCAAAACTACTAGAGGTCATATCGGGGTACAGCAAAGTTGCGCGACAGAAAATTAACACACAGAAATCTGTAGCTTTCCTGTACACGAACAATGAACCAATAGAAAGAGAAATCTGGAAAACAATTCCGTTCACAATGGCAGCAGAAAGTATAAAATACCTAGGATTAAACCTAACCAAAGAAGTGATAGACATATACTCAGAAAACAACAGGTCACTCTTAAGAGAAATTAAAGGGGACACTAACAAATGGAAACTCACACATAAACGTGGCTAGGAAGAATTAATATCATGAAAATGGCCATCCTACCCTAAGCAATATACAGATTTGATGCTTTCCTATCAAATTACCAGCAATATTCTACAATGAACTGGAACAAATAATTGAAAAATTCATACGGAAACACCAAAGTCCCCGAACAGCCAGAGTAATACTGAGAGAGAAGAATAAAGTAGGGGGGATCTCACTCACCAACTTCAAGCTCTACTATAAAGAAATAGTAATCAAGACAATATGGTACTGGCCCAAGAACAGAGCCGCACACTAGGGGAACAGACTAGACACTCCAGACATTAACCCAAATATTTGTGGTCAATTAATATTTGATAAAAGAGCCATTGACATACAATGGCATAATGACAGTCTCTTCAACAGATTGTACTGGCAAATCTGGACAGCTACATGAAGGAGAATGAAACTGGACCGAGGTCTAACCCCATACACAAAAGTAAATCCAAAATGTATCAAAGACCGGAAGGTAAGTCATGAAACCATTAAAGTCTTGGAAGAAAATATAGGCAGAATCCTCTTAGACATACACATGAGTGACCTCTTTTTGAACATATCTCCCGACTAAGGAAAACAACAGCAAAAACAAACAAGTGGGAATATATTAAGGTGAAAAGCTTCTGTAGAGCAATAGACTCCATCAGTACAACAGAAATAAGCCCTACAGGATGGGAAAATATATTTGTAAATTACACATCTGATAAAGGCTTGACGCCCAAAATATATAAAGAGCTCACATGCCTCCACAAACAAAAAGCAAATAATCCAATAAAAAAAATGGGCAGAGGAACTGAACAGACAGTTCTCCAAATAACAAATACAGATGGCCAACAGACACATGAAAAGATGCTCCACATCTTTATTATCAGAGAAAAGTAAATTAAAACTACAATGAGTTATCACCTCACACCACTAAGGATGGCTATCATTCAAAAGACAAACAACAACGAATGTTGTTGCGGCTGTGGATAAAGGGGAACCCTCCTACACTGCTGGTGGGAATGTAAATTAGTTCAACCATTGTGGAAAGGAGTATGGAGGATCGTGAAAATGCTCAGAAAAGACTTACCATTTGTCCCAGGAATTCCATTCCAAGGAATATACACTAAGAATGCAGCAATCAAGTTTGAAAAAGACAAACGTACCCCGATGTTTATTGCAGCACTATTTACAAGAGCAAAGAACTGGAAGCAACCTAAATATCCATTGGTAGATGAATGGATATAGAAGATGTGGTACATAAACAAAATGCAATATTACTCAGCCATAAGAAGAGGGCAAAACCTAACATTGGCAGCAACATGGATGGAACTGGAGGGTATTACGCTCAGTGAAATAAGCCAAGCAGAGAAAGAGAAATACCAAATGATTTCACAGATCTGTGGACTGTAAGAACGAAAGAAAAACTGAACGAACAAAACCGAAGCGGATTCACAGAACTCAAGAAAGGATTAACAGGTACCAAAGGGAAAGGGAGTTGGGAGGATGGGTGTTTAGGGAGGGATAAGGGGGGAAGTATAAGGAGGGTATTAAGATTAGCATGCTAATGGGGGTGGGTGTGAGAAAGGGAAGGGCTGTACAACACAGAGAAGACAAGTAGTTATTCTACAACATTTTGCTCTGCTGAGGGACAGTGACTGGAAAGGTGTTAACAGTGGGGACCAGGTAGAGGGGAGAGACTAGAAAACAAAATATTCTTCATGTAAGTTTAGATTAATGTTAACGAGAAAAAAAAGAAAACAAAGTAAGAAAAGGGGGATAACTTCCGGATAGAATAAAATTAAGTGTAAATCAACGATGAATTCATGCCTAAAATATCCTTAATTTTGATCAGTTAAAGATTTGCAGATGATCGGTGTGGAGGTACAGTTTTCTGAAAATATTCCTCTCTATTGAGAAAAAAGAAGCTCCTTGTGTTGACCTCCAATGAGTTCTACACAATGGTATAAAGTGCATATAAAAGTGTGGGGCAAAACGTCTCTTTGTGCTTATATAGAGGGTCAAAGCCTAATTGGGCTAACCACAAAACGAACTAAGATACAATATGAAGAAGTACTTCCCACTTCAGCACTCCCTGGAACAGTCATTCCAGAAGACGGTAATCAAAAAATCTCAATAAATATCCAGGAACTGCTACAGTTGGAGCTGCATTCGTCTCACCGTTTCCTATACCTGCCATGTGAATGGAGAAGGAAATATCTAAGCTGGCCTGTGCATACAGTAAAACAACAAATTTCACTGGGTCTATACTATTGGAACTCAACCAAGAATTAGGAGAAGTGCAAGTTATAGCCATCCAAAATCTAACAACTCAGACTATCTACTGTTAAAAGAGCATATGGGATGTGAACAGTTCCCAGGAATCGGTTGTTTTAATTTGTCTGATTTCTCTCAGATTGTTCAAGTTCAGTTGGACAATATCCATCATGTCATAATAATTTTTCACAAATCCCTAAGAAGCCTAACTGGTTTTCTTGGTTTCACTGGAGATGGCTTATAATAATAGGTCTGCTTTGGTTATGTAAGTGTATTCCTTCTATGTTAATGTGTGTGCGCAATTTAATTAGCAGTTTAAAACCTATACATGCTTAAGTTAGTCTACAAGAAGATATTTCAAAGAAATAAATAATCTTCCCAAGTTTTCGTCCGTCTGCTACTTATATAGCTTTTCTTCTTCCTTGCTAATTACAGCCCTTAAATAGAGGTCGTGCCTCATATCGAATTTACCGCATAAGATAATTCTTCCGATGGTAAAGATACTTCAGGAAAAAAGCTGGGCACAGAAACCACATGGCATAAATATGCAAAGAAGTAAAAAGCTAACATTAAAAACAATATTGTTTCTATCTCACTTTTCAAATTTAAATTTCCCTGTATGATCCCGGAAGATGACTGGTTAGCCAGAGATGGGAAGATTCTTCAAGGGAGGAGCAACATAAGAGAGGCACAGTCGAAGGGCGGCCATCATGTGAGAAATTGGGAATCTACAGAGGCTTCAAACCTCAATGCCCTTGTATTGAAAGAAATCTGCATCCGTGGATGTTTTATTGCCCTTGTCTAGCTTGGACTAACACTTAGTCTACAGGCACACACCTGATCATCCGTATGTGCTCTCTTATGACACTGAACTATGTTTTCTACCTTTTTATTGCATCTACCTACCACTTTACCTTTATATTGAAAAATAATAATAAGAATTATAATCATAATAACATAGAAAAGTGGGATAAAACAACAAATCATGTATAAAGCACAAAAAACTAAAAGAAAGAAAGAAAGAAAAAAGAAAAGAAAAGATAAATAAAGACATTACATAATGATGAAGATCTCAGTTCAACAAGAGGATATAACCATAATGAGTATATATGAATAAAATACAGGAGCACCAGCCTATGTGAAACAAATACTAACATAATTAAAGGAGGAAATAGACTGCAATGCATACACTTTCGGAGACTTCAACCAACCACTCACTCCAAAGGACAGATCCTAGGGACAGAAAATAAATAAGGACACAGAAGCACTGAACAAAACATTAGAACAAATGGCCCTAATAAATATCTATACAGCTCTACATCCAATATAACATGACACAGTTTTTTTCTCACATGCACAAGAAATATTCTCCAGAATAGACCACAGAGTAGGCAACAAAAGGAGCCTCAGTAAATTCCAAAAGCTTGAAAACCTATCAAACAACTTTTCAGACCACAAATGCATCAAACTACAAATAAATTGTAGAAAGAAAGCGAAAAGTCTCACAAACACTTGGAGGCTTAACAACATGCTGGTAAATAATCAATAAATCAAAGAATATATTAAAATGGAGAGTCAGCTCTATATGGAAACAAATGACAAGAACACAAAGCCAAAACTACTGTGGGTATGGCAAAAGCAGTCTTAAGAGGAAAATATATAGCAATCCAGTCACATGAAAAGAAGGAAGAACAATCCCAAATGAATGGTCAAATGTCACAATTATCGAAATTGGTAAAAGGAGAACAAATGAGGCATAAGGTCAACAGAAGGTTGGAAAAAAAAAAGATCAGAGAAGAAATAAGTAAAGTTGAGAAGAAAACATTAGCAAAAATCAACGAAAGCAAGAGCTGGTACTTAGGGAAAATAAACAAGATAGATAAGCCTCTTGCCAGACTTATTAAGAAGAAGAGAGTTTCAACACACATCTACAGAATCCGAAATAAAAAGGAAAACCACGACGGACACCACAGAAATACAAAGAATTATTAGAGAGTAATGTGAAAACCTATACGCTTATAAGCTGGGAAACCAAGGAGAAATGGACAACTTCCTAGGAGAATAAAACCTTCCATGGCTGACCAAGAAAAAAACAGAAAATCTTAACAGACCTATTACCAGCAACGGAATTGAATCAGTAAGCAAAAGACAACCAAAGAACAAATCCCCGGGACAGATGGATTTACCTCAGAAATTTATCATACATACATATCAGACATAATACCCATACTTCTTAAAGTTTTCCAAAAAAGAGAAGAGGAGGGATTACTCCGAATCTCAGTCTATGAAACCAGTATCACTCCAATAGAAAAACCAGGTGAAAACCGTACCAAAGTAAAAAACCCTAGAGAAAATTAGCCCTGATGAGCGTAGATGAAAAACACATAACAAAATATTAGCAAACCGAATTCAAAAATACATCCAAAGGATCATACACCATGACCAAGTGGGATTAATCCCAGGGATGCAGGGATGGTACGACGTTTGATAATCCATCAACATCATCCAGCTTATCAACATAAAGACAGACAAACCCACATGATCATCTAAATAGATGCTGAAAAATAATTCGACAAAGTTCTACAACCATTCATGATAAACACTCTCCACAAAATGTGGATAGAGGGAAAGTACCTCAACATAATAAAGGCCATATATGATAAACCCACAGCCCACATCATAGTGAACAGCGAGAAGCTGAAAGCTTCTCTTCTGCGATTGGGTACAAGAAAGGGATGACCACTCGCCCCACTGTTATTCAACACAGTACTCGAGGTCCTAACAACAGCAATTAGACAAAACAAAGAAACACAAGGAATCCATATTGGTAGACGAGAAGTTAAACTGTCTCTATTTACAGATGACATGAAATTGCACTTAAAAAACCCTAAAGACCACACACCAAAACTACTAGAGCTCATATTGGGATACAGCAATGTTGCGCGATAGAAAATTAACACACAGAAATCTGTAGCTTTCCTGTACACGAAAAATGAACCAATAGAAAGAGAAATCTGGAAAACAATTCCCTTCACAATGGCAGCAGAAAGTATAAAATACCTAGGAATAAACCTAACCAAAGAAGTGATAGACATATACTCAGAAAACAACAGGTCACTCTTAAGAGAAATTAAAGGGGACACTAACAAATGGAAACTCACCCATAAACGTGGCTAGGAAGAATTCATATCATGAAAATAGCCATCCTGCCCTAAGCAATATAAAGATTTGATGCTTCCCTATCAAATTACCAGCAACATTCTACAATGAACTGGAACAAATAATTGAAAAATTAATACGGAAACACCAAAGACCCCGAACAGCCAGAGTAATACTGAGAGTGAAGAATAAAGTAGGGAGGATCTCACTCACCAACTTCAAGCTCTACTATAAAGCCATAGTAATCAAGACAATATGGTACTGGCCCAATAAAAGAGCCGCACACAAGGGGAACAGACTAGACACTCCAGACATTAACCCAAATATTTGTGGTCAATTAATATTTGATAAAGGAGCCATTGACATACAAAGGCGTAATGACAGTCTCTTCAACAGATTGTACTGGCAAATCTGGAGAGCTACATGAAGGAGAATGAAACTGGACCGTGGTCTAACCCCATATACAAAAGTAAATAAAAAATGTATCAAAGACCGGAAGGTAAGTCTTGAAACCATTAAAGTCTTGGAAAAAACATAGGCAGAATCCTCTTAGACATACACATGAGTGACCTCTTCTTGAACATATCTCCCGACTATGGAAAACAACAGCAAAAAAGAACAAGTGGGAATATATTAAGGTGAAAAGCCTCTGTAGAGCAGTAGACACCATCAGTACAACAGAAAGAAGCCCTACAGGATGGGAAAATATATTTGTAAATTACACATGTGATAAAAGCTTGACGCCCAAAATATATAAAGAGCTCACATGCCTCCACAAACAAAAAGCAAATAATCCAATAAAAAAAATGGGCAGAGGAACTGAACAGACAGTTCTCCAAATAACAAATACAGATGGCCAACAGACACATGAAAAGATGCTCCACATCTTTATTATCAGAGAAAAGTAAATTAAAACTACAATGAGTTATCACCTCACACCACTAAGGATGGCTATCATTCAAAAGACAAACAACAACAAATGTTGTTGCGGCTTTGGATAAAGGGGAACCCTCCTACACTGCTGGTGGGAATGTAAATTAGTTCAACCATTGTGGAAAGGAGTATGAAGGATCGTGAAAATGCTCAGAAAAGACTTACCATTGGACCCAGGAATTCCATTCCAAGGAATATACACTAAGAATGCAGCAATCAAGTTTGAAAAAGACAAACGCACCCCGATGTTTATTGCAGCACTATTTACAAGAGCAAAGAACTGGAAGCAACCTAAATATCCATTGGTAGGTGAATGGATATAGAAGATGTGGTACATAAACAAAATGGAATATTACTCAGCCATAAGAAGAGAGCAAATCCTACCATTCGCAGCAACATGGATGGAGATGGAGGGTATAATGCTCAGTGAAATAAGCCAAGCAGGGAAAGAGAAATACCAAATGATTTCACAGACCTGTGGACTGTAAGAATGAAAGAAAAACTGAACGAACAAAACAGAAGCGGATTCACAGAACACAAGAATGGAGTAACAGGTACCTAAGGGAAAGGGAGTTGGAAGGATGGGTGGTTAGGGAGGGATAAGGGGGGAAGTAGAAGAGGGTATTAAGTTTAGCATGCTAATGGGGGTGGGTGGGAGAAAGGGAAAGGCTGTACAACACAGAGAAGACAAGTAGTTATTCTACAACATTTTGCTCTGCTGAGGGACAGTGACTGGAAAGGGGTTAACAGTGGGGATCAGGTATAGGGGAGAGACTAGAAAACAAAATATTCTTCATGTAAGTTTAGATTAATGTTAACGAGAAAAAAAGAAAATAAAGATAGAAAAGGGGGATAACTTCCTGATAGAATAAAATTAACTGTAAATCAACGATGAATTCATGCCTAAAATATCCTTAATTTTGATCAGTTAAAGATTTGCAGATGATCGGTGTGGAGGTACAGTTTTCTGAAAATATTCCTCTCTATTGAGAAAAAATAAAATCCTGTGTGTTGACCTCCAATGAGTTCTACACAATGGTATAAAGGGCATATAAAAGTGTGGGGCAAAACGTCTCTTTGTGCTTATATAGAGGATCAAAGCATAATTGTGCTAACCACAAAACGAACTAAGAAACGATATGAAGAAGTTCTTCCCACTTCAGCACTCCCTGGAAGAGTCATTCCAGAAGATGAACATCAAAAATCCTCAATAAAGATCCAGGCACTGCTACAGTTGGAGCTGCATTCGTCTCACCAGCTCCTATTACTGCCATGTGAATGGAGAAGGAAATATCTAAGCTGGCCTGTGCATACAGTAAAACAGCAAATTTGACTGTGTCTATACTATTGGAACTCAACCAAGAATTAGGAGAAGTGCAAGTTATAGCGCTCCAAAATCTTACAACTACAGACTATCTACTGTTAAAAGAGCATATGGGATGTGAACAGTTCCCAGGAATCGGTTGTTTTAATTTGACTGATTTCTCTCAGATTGTTCAAGTTCAGTTGGACAATATTCATCATATCATATATAATTTTTCACAAATGCCTAAGAAGCCTAACTGGTTTTCTTGGTTTCACTGGAGATGGCTGGTAATAATAGGTCTGCTTTGGTTATGTAAGTGTATTCCTTCTATGTTAATGTGTGTGCGCAATTTAATTAGTAGTTTAAAACCTATACATGCTTAAGTTGGTCTACAAGACGATATTTCAAGAAATAAATAATCTTCCCATGTTTTCGTCCGTCTGCTACTTCTATAGTTTTTCTTCTTCTTTGCTAATTACAGCCATTAAATAGAGGTCGTGCCTCATATCGAAATTACCGCATAAGATAATTCTTCCAATGGTAAAGATACTTCAGGAAAAAATCTGGGCACAGAAACCACATGGCATAAATATGCAAAGAAGTAAAAAGCTAACCTTAAAAACAATATTGTTTCTATCATACTTTTCAAATTTAAATTTCCCTGTATGGTCCCGGAAGATGACTTGTTAGCCAGAGATGGGAAGATTCTTCAAGGGAGGAACAACATAAGACAGGCACAGTCGAAGGGCGGCCATCATGTGAGAAATTGGGAATCTACAGAGGTGAGGCTTCAAACCTCAATGCCCTTTTATTGAGAGAAATCTGCATCCGTGGATGTTTTATTGCCCTTGTCTAGCTTGGACTAACACTTAATCTACAGGCACACACCTGATCATCCATATGTGCTCTCTTATGACACTGAACTATGTTTTCTACCTTTATATTGCATCTACCTACCACTTCTCCTTTATATTGAAAAATATTAATAACAATTATAGTCATAATAACATAGAAAAGTGGGATAAAACAACAAGTCATGTATAAAGCACAAAAAATTAACAGAAAGAAAGAAAGAAAAATGAAAATAAAAGATAAATAAAGACATTACATAATGATGTAGAGCTCAGTTCAACAAGATTATATAACCATAATGAGTATATATGAATAAAATACAGGAGCACCAGCATATGTGAAACAAATACTAACAGAATTAAAGGAGGAAATAGAATGCAATGCATACACTTTCGGAGATTTCAACCACCACTCACTCCAAAGGACAGATCCTAGGGACAGAAAATAAGTAAGGACACAGAAGCACTGAACAACACACTAGAACAGATGGCCCTAATAAATATCTATGCAGCTCTACATCCAAAATCAACATGACACACTTTTTTCTCACGTGCACAAGAAACATTCTCCAGAATAGACCACAGAGTAGGCAACAAAAGGAGCCTCAGTAAATTCCAAAAGATTGAAAACCTATCAAACAACTTTACAGACCACAAATGCATCAAACTACAAATAAATTTTAGAAAGAAAGCGAAAAGGCACAAAAATACTTGTAGGCTTAACAACATGCTCATAAATAATCAATAACTCAAAGAACAAATTAAAATGGAGAGTCAGCTCTATATGGAAACAAATGACAAGAACACAAAGCCAAAACTACTGTGGGTATGGCAAAATCAGTCTTAAGAGGAAAATATATAGCAATCCAGTCACATGTAAAGAAGGAAGAACAATCCCAAATGAATGGTATAATGACACAATTATCGAAATTGGTAAAAGGAGAACAAATGAGGCATAAGATCAACAGAAGGTTGGTAAAAAAAAAAGATCAGAGAAGAAATAAGTAAAGTTGAGAAGAAAACATTAGCAAAAATCAACGAAAGCAAGAGCTGGTTCTTCGGGAAAATAAACAAGATAGTTAAGCCTCTTGCCAGACTTATTAAGAAGAAGAGAGAGTCAACACACATCTACAGAATCAGAAATAAAAAGGAAAACCACGACGGACACCACAGAAATACAAAGAATTATTAGAGAGTAATGTGAAAACCTATACGCTTATAAGCTGGGAAACCAAGGAGAAATGGACAACTTCCTAGGAGAATAAAACCTTAGATGGCTGACTCAGAAAAAAACAGAAAATCTTAACAGACCAATTACCAGCAACGGAATTGAATCAGTAAGTAAAAAACAACCAAAGAACAAATCCTCGGTTCAGATGGATTTACCTCAGAATTTTATCATACATACAGATCAGACATAATACCCATACTAATTAAAGTTTTCCAAAAAAGAGAAGAGGAGGGATTACTCCGAATCTCAGTCTATGAAACCAGTATCACTCCAATAGAAAAACCCGGTGAAAACCGTACCAAAGTAAAAAACCCTACAGACCATTATCCCTGATGAGCATAGATGAAAAACACAAAACAAAATATTAGGAAAACAATTCAAAAATACATCCAAAGGATCATACACCATGACCAAGTGGGATTAACCCCAGGGATGCAGGGATGTTACGACGTTTGATAATTGATCAACATCATTCAGCATATCAACATAAAGACAGACAAACCCACATGATCATCACCATATATGCTGAAAAAGAATTCGACAAAGTTCTACAACCATTCATGATAAACACTCTCTACAAAATGTGGATAGAGGGAAAGTACCTCAACATAATAAAGGCCATATATGATAAACCCACAGCCCACATCATAGTGAACAGCGAGAAGATGAAAGCTTCTCTTCTGCGATTGGGTACAGGAAAGGGATGCCCACTCTCCCCACTGTTATTCAACACAGTACTCGAGGTTCTAACCACAGCAATTAGACAAAACAAAGAAACACAAGGAATCCATATTGGTTGAGGAGAAGTTAAACTGTCTCTATTTGCAGATGACATGAAATTGTACATAAAAAACCCTAAAGACCCCACACCAAAACTACTGGAGCTCATATCGGGATACAGCAAAGTTGCGCGATAGAAAATTAACACACAGAAATCTGTAGCTTTCCTGTACACGAACAATGAACCAATAGAAAGAGAAATCTGGAAAACAATTCCGTTCACAATGGCAGAGGAAAGTATAAAATACCTAGGAATAAACCTAACCAAAGAAGTGATAGACATATACTCAGAAAACAACAGGTCACTCTTAAGAGAAATTAAAGGGGACACTAACAAATGGAAACTCACCCATAAACGTGGCTAGGAAGAATTAATATCATGAAAATGGCCATCCTGCCCTAAGCAATATACAGATTTGATGCTTTCCTATCAAATTACCAGCAACATTCTACAATGAACTGGAACAAATAATTGAAAAATTCATACGGAAACACCAAAGACCCCGAACAGCCAGAGTAATACTGAGAGAGAAGAATAAAATAGGGGGGATCTCACTCACCAACTTCAAGCTCTACTATAAAGCCATAGTAATCAAGACAATATGGTACTGGCCCAAGAACAGAGCCGCACACTAGGGGAACAGACTAGACACTCCAGACATTAACCCAAATATTTGTGGTCAATTAATATTTGATAAAAGAGCCATTGACATACAATGGCGTAATGACAGTCTCTTCAACAGATTGTACTGGCAAATCTGGACAGCTACATGAAGGAGAATGAAACTGAACCGTGGTCTAACCCCATACACAAAAGTAAATCCAAAATGTATCAAAGACCGGAAGGTAAGTCATGAAACCATTAAAGTCTTGGAAGAAAACATAGGCAGAATCCTCTTAGACATACACCTGAGTGACCTCTTTTTGAACATATCTCCCGACTAAGGAAAACAACAGCAAAAACAAACAAGTGGGAATATATTAAGGTGAAAAGCTTCTGTAGAGCAGTAGACACCATTAGTACATCAGAAAGAAGCCCTACAGGATGGGAAAATATATTTGTAAATTACACATCTGATAAAGGCTTGACGCCCAAAATATATAAAGAGCTCACATGCCTCCACAAACAAAAAGCAAATAATCCAATAAAAAAAATGGGCAGAGGAACTGAACAGACAGTTCTCCAAATAACAAATACAGATGGCCAACAGACACATGAAAAGATGCTCCACATCTTTATTATCAGAGAAAAGTAAATTAAATCTACAATGAGTTATCACCACACAACACTAAGGATGGCTATCATTCAAAAGACAAACAACAACAAATGTTGTTGCGGCTGCGGATAAAGGGGAACCCTCCTACACTGCTGGTGGGAATGTAAATTAGTTCAACCATTGTGGAAAGGAGTATGGAGGATCCTGAAAATGCTCAGAAAAGATATACCATTGGTCCCAGGAATTCCATTCCAAGGAATATACACTAAGAATGCAGCAATCAAGTTTGAAAAAGACAAACGCACCCCGATGTTTATTGCAGCACTATTTACAAGAGCAAAGACCTGGAGCAACCTAAATATCCATTGGTAGATGAATGGATATAGAAGATGTGGTACATAAACAAAATGGAATTTTACTCAGCCATAAGAAGAGTGCAAATCCTACCATTCGCAGCAACATGGATGGAGCTGGTGGGTATTATGCTCAGTGAAATAAGCCAAGCAGAGAAAGAGAAATACCAAATGATTTCACAGATCTGTGGACTGTAAGAACGAAAGAAAAACTGAACGAACAAAACAGAAGCGGATTCACAGAACTCAAGAATGGATTAACAGGTACCAAAGGGAAAGGGAGTTGGGAGGATGCGTGGTTAGGGAGGGATAAGGGGGGAAGTAGAAGGAGGGTATTAAGATTAGCATGCTAATAGGGGTGGGTGGGAGAAAGGGAAGGGCTGTACAACACAGAGAAGACAAGTAGTTATTCTACAACATTTTGCTCTGCTGAGGGACAGTGACTGGAAAGGTGTTAACAGTGGGGACCAGGTATAGGGGAGAGACTAGAAAACAAAATATTCTTCATGTAAGTTTAGACTAATGTTAACGAGAAAAAAAAGAAAATAAATAAAGAAAAGGGGGATAACTTCCAGATAGAATAAAATTAACTGTAAATCAACGAGGAATTCATGCCTAAAAGATCCTTAATTTTGATCAGTTAAAGATTTGCAGATGATCGGTGTGGAGGTACAGTTTTCTGAAAATATTCCTCTCTATTGAGAAAAAAGAAGTTCATGTGTGTTGACCGCCAATGAGTTCTACACAATGGTATAAAGGGCATATAAAAGTGTGGGGCAAAACGTCTCTTTGTGCTTATAAAGAGGGTCATAGCCTAATTGGGCTAACCACAAAACGAACTAAGATAAGATATGAAGAAGTACTTCCCACTTCAGCACTCCCTGGAAGAGTCATTCCAGAAGACGATAATCAAAAAATCTCAATAAAGATCCAGGCACTGCTACAGTTGGAGCTGCATTCGTCTCACCAGTTCCTATACCTGCTATGTGAATGGAGAAGGAAATATCTAAGCTGGCCTGTGCATACAGTAAAACAACAAATTTCACTGGGTCTATACTATTGGAACTCAAACAAGAATTAGGAGAAGTGCAAGTTATAGCGCTCCAAAATCTTACAACTACAGACTATCTACTGTTAAAAGAGCATATGGGATGTTAACAGTTCCCAGGAATCGGTTGTTTTAATTTGTCTGATTTCTCTCAGATAGTTCAAGTTCAGTTGGACAATATCCATCATATCATAGATAATTTTTCACAAATGCCTAAGAAGCCTAACTGGTTTTCTTGGTTTCACTGGAGATGGCTGGTAATAATAGGTCTGCTTTGGTTATGTAAGTGTATTCCTTCTATGTTAATGTGTGTGCGCAATTTAATTAGTAGTTTAAAACCTATACATGCTTAAGTTAGTCTACAAGAAGATATTTCAAAGAAATAAATAATCTTCCCATGTTTTCGTCCGTCTGCTACTTCTATAGCTTTTCTTCTTCTTTGCTAATTACAGACCTTAAATAGAGGTCGTGGCTCATATCAGATTTACCGCATAAGATAATTCTTCCAATGGTAAAGATACTACAGGAGAAAAGTTGGGCAAAGAAACCACATGGCATAAATATGCAAAGAAGTAAAAAGCTAACCTTAAAAACAATATTGTTTCTATCTCACTTTTCAAATTTAAATTTCCCTGTATGATCCCGGAAGATGACTTGTTAGCCAGAGATGGGAAGATTCTTCAAGGGAGGAACAATATAAGACAGGCACAGTCGAAGGGCGGCCATCATGTGAGAAATTGGGAATCTACAGAGGTGAGGCTTCAAACCTCAATGCCCTTGTATTGAGAGAAATCTGCATCCGTGGATGTTTTATTGCCCTTGTCAAGCTTGGACTAACACTTAGTCTACAGGCACACACCTGATCATCCATATGTGCTCTCTTATGACACTGAACTATGTTTTCTACCTTTTTATTGCATCTACCTACCACTTCACCTTTATATTGAAAAATAATAATAACAATTATAATCATAATAACATAGAAAAGTGGGATAAAACAACAAATCATGTATAAAGCACAAAAAATTAAAAGAAAGAAAGAAAGAAAAAAGAAAATAAAAGATAAATAAAGACATTACATAATGATGAAGATCTCAGTTCAACAAGAGGATATAAACATAATGTGTATATATGAATACAATACAGGAGCACCAGCATATGTGAAACAAGTACTAACAGAATTAAAGGAGGAAATAGACTGCAATGCATACACTTTCGGAGACTTCAACGCACCACTCACTCCAAAGGACAGATCCTAGGGACAGAAAATAAGTAAGGACACAGAAGCACTGAACAACACACTAGAACAGATGGCCCTAATAAGTATCTATACAGCTCTACATCCAAAATCAACAGGACACACTTTTTTCTCACGTGCACAAGAAACATTCTCCAGAATAGACCACAGAGTAGGCAACAAAAGGAGCCGCAGTAAATTCCAAAAGATTGAAAACCTATCAAACAACTTTTCAGACCACAAATGCATCAAACTACAAATAAATTGTAGAAAGAATGAGAAAAGGCTCACAAACACTTGTAGGCTTAACAACATGCTCCTAAATAATCAATAACTCAAAGAACAAATTAAAATGGAGAGTCAGCTCTATATGGAAACAAATGACAAGAACACAAAGCCAAAACTACTGTGGGTACGGCAAAAGCAGTCTTAAGAGGAAAATATATAGCAATCCAGTCACATGTAAAGAAGGAAGAACAATCCCAAATGAATGGTCTAATGTCACAATTATCGAAATTGGTAAAAGGAGAACAAATGAGGCATAAGGTCAACAGTAGGTAGGAAAAAAAAAAGATCAGAGAAGAAATAAGTAAAGTTGAGAAGTAAACATTAGCAAAATTCAACGAAAGCAAGAGCTGGTTCTTCGGGAAAATAAACAAGATAGTTAAGCCTCTTGCCAGACTTATTAAGAAGAAGAGAGAGTCAACACACATCTACAGATTCAGAAATAAAAAGGAAAACCACGACGGACACCACAGAAATACAAAGAATTATTAGAGAGTAATGTGAAAACCTATACGCTTATAAGCTGGGAAACCAAGGAGAAATGGACAACTTCCTAGGAGAATAAAACCTTAGATGGCTGACTCAGAAAAAAACAGAAAATCTTAACAGACCAATTACCAGCAACGGAATTGAATCAGTAAGTAAAAAACAACCAAAGAACAAATCCTCGGTTCAGATGGATTTACCTCAGAATTTTATCATACATACAGATCAGACATAATACCCATACTAATTAAAGTTTTCCAAAAAAGAGAAGAGGAGGGATTACTCCGAATCTCAGTCTATGAAACCAGTATCACTCCAATAGAAAAACCCGGTGAAAACCGTACCAAAGTAAAAAACCCTACAGACCATTATCCCTGATGAGCATAGATGAAAAACACAAAACAAAATATTAGGAAAACAATTCAAAAATACATCCAAAGGATCATACACCATGACCAAGTGGGATTAACCCCAGGGATGCAGGGATGTTACGACGTTTGATAATTGATCAACATCATTCAGCATATCAACATAAAGACAGACAAACCCACATGATCATCACCATATATGCTGAAAAAGAATTCGACAAAGTTCTACAACCATTCATGATAAACACTCTCTACAAAATGTGGATAGAGGGAAAGTACCTCAACATAATAAAGGCCATATATGATAAACCCACAGCCCACATCATAGTGAACAGCGAGAAGATGAAAGCTTCTCTTCTGCGATTGGGTACAGGAAAGGGATGCCCACTCTCCCCACTGTTATTCAACACAGTACTCGAGGTTCTAACCACAGCAATTAGACAAAACAAAGAAACACAAGGAATCCATATTGGTTGAGGAGAAGTTAAACTGTCTCTATTTGCAGATGACATGAAATTGTACATAAAAAACCCTAAAGACCCCACACCAAAACTACTGGAGCTCATATCGGGATACAGCAAAGTTGCGCGATAGAAAATTAACACACAGAAATCTGTAGCTTTCCTGTACACGAACAATGAACCAATAGAAAGAGAAATCTGGAAAACAATTCCGTTCACAATGGCAGAGGAAAGTATAAAATACCTAGGAATAAACCTAACCAAAGAAGTGATAGACATATACTCAGAAAACAACAGGTCACTCTTAAGAGAAATTAAAGGGGACACTAACAAATGGAAACTCACCCATAAACGTGGCTAGGAAGAATTAATATCATGAAAATGGCCATCCTGCCCTAAGCAATATACAGATTTGATGCTTTCCTATCAAATTACCAGCAACATTCTACAATGAACTGGAACAAATAATTGAAAAATTCATACGGAAACACCAAAGACCCCGAACAGCCAGAGTAATACTGAGAGAGAAGAATAAAATAGGGGGGATCTCACTCACCAACTTCAAGCTCTACTATAAAGCCATAGTAATCAAGACAATATGGTACTGGCCCAAGAACAGAGCCGCACACTAGGGGAACAGACTAGACACTCCAGACATTAACCCAAATATTTGTGGTCAATTAATATTTGATAAAAGAGCCATTGACATACAATGGCGTAATGACAGTCTCTTCAACAGATTGTACTGGCAAATCTGGACAGCTACATGAAGGAGAATGAAACTGAACCGTGGTCTAACCCCATACACAAAAGTAAATCCAAAATGTATCAAAGACCGGAAGGTAAGTCATGAAACCATTAAAGTCTTGGAAGAAAACATAGGCAGAATCCTCTTAGACATACACCTGAGTGACCTCTTTTTGAACATATCTCCCGACTAAGGAAAACAACAGCAAAAACAAACAAGTGGGAATATATTAAGGTGAAAAGCTTCTGTAGAGCAGTAGACACCATTAGTACATCAGAAAGAAGCCCTACAGGATGGGAAAATATATTTGTAAATTACACATCTGATAAAGGCTTGACGCCCAAAATATATAAAGAGCTCACATGCCTCCACAAACAAAAAGCAAATAATCCAATAAAAAAAATGGGCAGAGGAACTGAACAGACAGTTCTCCAAATAACAAATACAGATGGCCAACAGACACATGAAAAGATGCTCCACATCTTTATTATCAGAGAAAAGTAAATTAAATCTACAATGAGTTATCACCACACAACACTAAGGATGGCTATCATTCAAAAGACAAACAACAACAAATGTTGTTGCGGCTGCGGATAAAGGGGAACCCTCCTACACTGCTGGTGGGAATGTAAATTAGTTCAACCATTGTGGAAAGGAGTATGGAGGATCCTGAAAATGCTCAGAAAAGATATACCATTGGTCCCAGGAATTCCATTCCAAGGAATATACACTAAGAATGCAGCAATCAAGTTTGAAAAAGACAAACGCACCCCGATGTTTATTGCAGCACTATTTACAAGAGCAAAGACCTGGAGCAACCTAAATATCCATTGGTAGATGAATGGATATAGAAGATGTGGTACATAAACAAAATGGAATTTTACTCAGCCATAAGAAGAGTGCAAATCCTACCATTCGCAGCAACATGGATGGAGCTGGTGGGTATTATGCTCAGTGAAATAAGCCAAGCAGAGAAAGAGAAATACCAAATGATTTCACAGATCTGTGGACTGTAAGAACGAAAGAAAAACTGAACGAACAAAACAGAAGCGGATTCACAGAACTCAAGAATGGATTAACAGGTACCAAAGGGAAAGGGAGTTGGGAGGATGCGTGGTTAGGGAGGGATAAGGGGGGAAGTAGAAGGAGGGTATTAAGATTAGCATGCTAATAGGGGTGGGTGGGAGAAAGGGAAGGGCTGTACAACACAGAGAAGACAAGTAGTTATTCTACAACATTTTGCTCTGCTGAGGGACAGTGACTGGAAAGGTGTTAACAGTGGGGACCAGGTATAGGGGAGAGACTAGAAAACAAAATATTCTTCATGTAAGTTTAGACTAATGTTAACGAGAAAAAAAAGAAAATAAATAAAGAAAAGGGGGATAACTTCCAGATAGAATAAAATTAACTGTAAATCAACGAGGAATTCATGCCTAAAAGATCCTTAATTTTGATCAGTTAAAGATTTGCAGATGATCGGTGTGGAGGTACAGTTTTCTGAAAATATTCCTCTCTATTGAGAAAAAAGAAGTTCATGTGTGTTGACCGCCAATGAGTTCTACACAATGGTATAAAGGGCATATAAAAGTGTGGGGCAAAACGTCTCTTTGTGCTTATAAAGAGGGTCATAGCCTAATTGGGCTAACCACAAAACGAACTAAGATAAGATATGAAGAAGTACTTCCCACTTCAGCACTCCCTGGAAGAGTCATTCCAGAAGACGATAATCAAAAAATCTCAATAAAGATCCAGGCACTGCTACAGTTGGAGCTGCATTCGTCTCACCAGTTCCTATACCTGCTATGTGAATGGAGAAGGAAATATCTAAGCTGGCCTGTGCATACAGTAAAACAACAAATTTCACTGGGTCTATACTATTGGAACTCAAACAAGAATTAGGAGAAGTGCAAGTTATAGCGCTCCAAAATCTTACAACTACAGACTATCTACTGTTAAAAGAGCATATGGGATGTTAACAGTTCCCAGGAATCGGTTGTTTTAATTTGTCTGATTTCTCTCAGATAGTTCAAGTTCAGTTGGACAATATCCATCATATCATAGATAATTTTTCACAAATGCCTAAGAAGCCTAACTGGTTTTCTTGGTTTCACTGGAGATGGCTGGTAATAATAGGTCTGCTTTGGTTATGTAAGTGTATTCCTTCTATGTTAATGTGTGTGCGCAATTTAATTAGTAGTTTAAAACCTATACATGCTTAAGTTAGTCTACAAGAAGATATTTCAAAGAAATAAATAATCTTCCCATGTTTTCGTCCGTCTGCTACTTCTATAGCTTTTCTTCTTCTTTGCTAATTACAGACCTTAAATAGAGGTCGTGGCTCATATCAGATTTACCGCATAAGATAATTCTTCCAATGGTAAAGATACTACAGGAGAAAAGTTGGGCAAAGAAACCACATGGCATAAATATGCAAAGAAGTAAAAAGCTAACCTTAAAAACAATATTGTTTCTATCTCACTTTTCAAATTTAAATTTCCCTGTATGATCCCGGAAGATGACTTGTTAGCCAGAGATGGGAAGATTCTTCAAGGGAGGAACAATATAAGACAGGCACAGTCGAAGGGCGGCCATCATGTGAGAAATTGGGAATCTACAGAGGTGAGGCTTCAAACCTCAATGCCCTTGTATTGAGAGAAATCTGCATCCGTGGATGTTTTATTGCCCTTGTCAAGCTTGGACTAACACTTAGTCTACAGGCACACACCTGATCATCCATATGTGCTCTCTTATGACACTGAACTATGTTTTCTACCTTTTTATTGCATCTACCTACCACTTCACCTTTATATTGAAAAATAATAATAACAATTATAATCATAATAACATAGAAAAGTGGGATAAAACAACAAATCATGTATAAAGCACAAAAAATTAAAAGAAAGAAAGAAAGAAAAAAGAAAATAAAAGATAAATAAAGACATTACATAATGATGAAGATCTCAGTTCAACAAGAGGATATAAACATAATGTGTATATATGAATACAATACAGGAGCACCAGCATATGTGAAACAAGTACTAACAGAATTAAAGGAGGAAATAGACTGCAATGCATACACTTTCGGAGACTTCAACGCACCACTCACTCCAAAGGACAGATCCTAGGGACAGAAAATAAGTAAGGACACAGAAGCACTGAACAACACACTAGAACAGATGGCCCTAATAAGTATCTATACAGCTCTACATCCAAAATCAACAGGACACACTTTTTTCTCACGTGCACAAGAAACATTCTCCAGAATAGACCACAGAGTAGGCAACAAAAGGAGCCGCAGTAAATTCCAAAAGATTGAAAACCTATCAAACAACTTTTCAGACCACAAATGCATCAAACTACAAATAAATTGTAGAAAGAATGAGAAAAGGCTCACAAACACTTGTAGGCTTAACAACATGCTCCTAAATAATCAATAACTCAAAGAACAAATTAAAATGGAGAGTCAGCTCTATATGGAAACAAATGACAAGAACACAAAGCCAAAACTACTGTGGGTACGGCAAAAGCAGTCTTAAGAGGAAAATATATAGCAATCCAGTCACATGTAAAGAAGGAAGAACAATCCCAAATGAATGGTCTAATGTCACAATTATCGAAATTGGTAAAAGGAGAACAAATGAGGCATAAGGTCAACAGTAGGTAGGAAAAAAAAAAGATCAGAGAAGAAATAAGTAAAGTTGAGAAGTAAACATTAGCAAAATTCAACGAAAGCAAGAGCTGGTTCTTCGGGAAAATAAACAAGATAGTTAAGCCTCTTGCCAGACTTATTAAGAAGAAGAGAGAGTCAACACACATCTACAGATTCAGAAATAAAAAGGAAAACCACGACGGACACCACAGAAATACAAAGAATTATTAGAGAGTAATGTGAAAACCTATACGCTTATAAGCTGGGAAACCAAGGAGAAATGGACAACTTCCTAGGAGAATAAAACCTTCCATGGCTGACCCAGAAAAAAACAGAAAATCTTAACAGACCAATTACCAGCAACGGAATTGAATCAGTAAGCAAAAAACAACCAAAGAACAAATCCCCGGGACAGAATTATTTACCTCAGAAGTTTATCATACATACAGATAAGACATAATAACCATACTAATTAAAGTTTTCCAAAAAAGAGAAGAGGAGGGATTACTCCGAATCTCAGTCTATGAAACCAGTATCACTCCAATAGAAAAACCCGGTGAAAACCGTACCAAAGTAAAAAACCCTACAGACCATTATCCCTGATGAGCGTAGATGAAAAACACAAAACAAAATATTAGCAAACCGAATTCAAAAATACATCCAAAGGATCATACACCATGACCAAGTGGGATTAACCCCAGGGATGCAGGGATGGTACGACGTTTGATAATCCATCAACATCATACAGCATATTAACATAAAGACAGACAAACCCACATGATCATCTCCATAGATGCTGAAAAAGAATTCGACAAAGTTCTACAACCATTCCTGATAAACACTCTCCACAAAATGTGTATAGAGGGCAAGTACCTCAACATAATAAAGGCCATATACGATAAACCCAAAGCCCACATCATAGTGAACAGCGAGAAGCTGAAAGCTTCTCTTCTGCGATTGGGTACAAGAAAGGGATGCCCACTCTCCCCACTGTTATTCAACACAGTACTCGAGGACCTAACCACAGCAATTAGACAAAACAAAGAAACACAAGGAATCCATATTGGTAGACGAGAAGTTAAACTGTATCTATTTGCAGATGACATGAAATTGTACATAAAAAACCCTAAAGACCCCACACCAAAACTACTAGAGGTCATATCGGGATACAGCAAAGTTGCGCGATAGAAAATTAACACACAGAAATATGTAGCTTTCCTGTACACGAACAATGAACCAATAGAAAGAGAAATCTGGAAAACAATTCCGTTCACAATGGCAGCAGAAAGTATAAAATACCTAGGAATAAACTTAACCAAAGAAGTGATAGACATATACTCAGAAAACAACAGGTCACTCTAAAGAGAAATTAAAGGGGACACTAACAAATGGAAACTCACACATAAACGTGGCTAGGAAGAATTCATATCATGAAAATGGCCATCCTGCCCTAAGCAATATACAGATTTGATGCTTTCCTATCAAATTACCAGCAACATTCTACAATGAACTGGAACAAATAATTGAAAAATTCATACGGAAACACCAAAGACCCCGAACAGCCAGAGTAATACTGAGAGAGAAGAATAAAGTAGGGGGGATCTCACTCACCAACTTCAAGCTCTACTATAAAGCCATAGTAATCAAGACAATATGGTACTGGCCCAAGAACAGAGTCGCACACTAGGGGAACAGACTAGACACTCCAGACATTAACCCAAATATTTGTGGTCAATTAATATTTGATAAAAGAGCCATTGACATACAATGGCATAATGACAGTCTCTTCAACAGATTGTACTGGCAAATCTGGACAGCTACATGAAGGAGAATGAAACTGAACCGTGGTCTAACCCCATACACAAAAGTAAATCCAAAATGTATCAAAGACCGGAAGGTAAGTCATGAAACCATTAAAGTCTTGGAAGAAAACTTAGGCAGAATCCTCTTAGACATACACCTGAGTGACCTCTTTTTGAACATATCTCCCGACTAAGGAAAACAACAGCAAAAACAAACAAGTGGGAATATATTAAGGTGAAAAGCTTCTGTAGAGCAGTAGACACCATCAGTACAACAGAAAGAAGCCCTACAGGATGGGAAAATATATTTGTAAATAACACATCTGATAAAGGCTTGACGCCCAAAATATATAAAGAGCTCACATGCCTCCACAAACAAAAAGCAAATAATCCAATAAAAAAAATGGGCAGAGGAACTGAACAGACAGTTCTCCATATAACAAATACAGATGGCCAACAGACACATGAAAAGATGCTCCACATCTTTATTATCAGAGAAAAGTAAATTAAAACTACAATGAGTTATCACCTCACACCACTAAGGATGGCTATCATTCAAAAGACAAACAAAAACAAATGTTGTTGCGGCTGTGGATAAAGGGGTACCCTCCTACACTGCTGGTGGGAATGTAAATTAGTTCAACCATTGTGGAAAGGAGTATGGAGGATCATGAAAATGCTCAGAAAAGATACACCATTGGTCCCAGGAATTCCATTCCAAGGAATATACACTAAGAATGCAGCAATCAAGTTTGAAAAAGACAAACGCACCCCGATGTTTATTGCAGCACTATTTACAAGAGCAAAGAACTGGAGCAACCTAAATATCCATTGGTAGATGAATGGATATAGAAGATGTGGTACATAAACAAAATGGAATATTACTCAGCCATAAGAAGAGGGCAAAACCTAACATTGGCAGCAACATGGATGGAACTGGAGTTTATTATGCTCAGTGAAATAAGCCAAGCAGAGAAAGAGAAATACCAAATGATTTCACAGAACTGTGGACTGTAAGAACGAAAGAAAAACTGAACGAACAAAACAGAAGCGGATTCACAGAACTCAAGAAAGGATTAACAGGTACCAAAGGGAAAGGGAGTTGGGAGGATGGGTGTTTAGGGAGGGATAAGGGGGGAAGTATAAGGAGGGTATTAAGATTAGCATGCTAATGGGGGTGGGTGGGAGAAAGGGAAGGGCTGTACAACACAGAGAAGACAAGTAGTTATTCTACAACATTTTGCTCTGCTGAGGGACAGTGACTGGAAAGGGGTTAACAGTGGGGACCAGGTATAGGGGAGAGACTAGAAAACAAAATATTCTTCATGTAAGTTTAGATTAATGTTAACGAGAAAAAAAAGAAAACAAAGAAAGAAAAGGGGGATAACTTCCTGATAGAATAAAATTAACTGTAAATCAACGATGAATTCATGCCTAAAATATCCTTAATTTTGATCAGTTAAAGATTTGCAGATGATCGGTGTGGAGGTACAGTTTTCTGAAAATATTCCTCTCTATTGAGAAAAAAGAAGTTCCTTGTGTTGACCTCCAATGAGTTCTACACAATGGTATAAAGGGAATATAAAATTGTGGGGCAAAACGTCTCTTTGTGCTTATATAGAGGGTCAAAGCCTAATTGGGCTAACCACAAAACGAACTAAGATACGATATGAAGAAGTACTTCCCACTTCAGCACTCCCTGGAACAGTCATTCCAGAAGACGATAATCAAAAAATCTCAATAATGATCCAGGCACTGCTACAGTTGAAGCTGCATTCGTCTCACCAGTTCCTATACCTGCCATGTGAATGGAGAAGGAAATATCTAAGCTGGCCCGTGCATAGAGTAAAACAACAAATTTCACTGGGTCTATACTATTGGAACTCAACCAAGAATTAGGAGAAGTGCAAGTTATAGCGCTCCAAATCTTACAACTACAGACTATCTACTGTTAAAAGAGCATATGGGATGTGAACAGTTCCCAGGAATCGGTTGTTTTAATTTGTCTGATTTCTCTCAGATTGTTCAAGTTCAGTTGCACAATATCCATCATGTCATAATAATTTTTCACAAATCCCTAAGAAGCCTAACTGGTTTTCTTGGTTTCACTGGAGATGGCTTATAATAATAGGTCTGCTTAGGTTATGTAAGTGTATTCCTTCTATGTTAATGTGTGTGCGCAATTTAATTAGCAGTTTAAAACCTATACATGCTTAAGTAAGTCTACAAGAAGATATTTCAAAGAAATAAATAATCTTCCCAAGTTTTCGTCCGTCTGCTACTTCTATAGCTTTTCTTCTTCCTTGCTAATTACAGCCCTTAAATAGAGGTCGTGCCTCATATCGAATTTACCGCATAAGATAAGTCTTCCGATGGTAAAGATACTTCAGGAAAAAAGCTGGGCACAGAAACCACATGGCATAAATATGCAAAGAAGTAAAAAGCTAACCTTAAAAACAATATTGTTTCTATCTCACTTTTCAAATTTAAATTTCCCTGTATGATCCCGGAAGATGACTGGTTAGCCAGAGATGGGAAGAATCTTCAAGGGAGGAGCAACATAAGACAGTCACAGTCGAAGGGCGGCCATCATGTGAGAAATTGGGAATCTACAGAGGCTTCAAACCTCAATGCACTTGTATTGAGAGAAATCTGCATCCGTGGATGTTTTATTGCCCTTGTCTAGCTTGGACTAAAACTTAGTCTACAGGCACACACCTGATCATCCATATGTGCTCTCTTATGACACTGAACTATGTTTTCTACCTTTTTATTGCATCTACCTACCACTTCACTTTTATATTGAAAAAATTAATAACAATTATAATCATAATAACATAGAAAAGTGGGATAAAACAACAAATCATGTATAAAGCACAAAAAATTAAAAAGAAAGAAAGAAAGAAAAAAGAAAATAAAAGATAAATAAAGACGTTACATAATGATGAAGAGCTCAGTTCAACAAGAGGATATAACCATAATGAGTATATATGAATACAATACAGGAGCACCAGCATATGTGAAACAAATACTAACAGAATTAAAGGAGGGAATAGACTGCAATGCATACACTTTCGGAGAATTCAACCCACCACTCACTCCAAAGGACAGATCCTAGGGACAGAAAATAAGTAAGGACACAGAAGCACTGAACAACACACTAGAACAGATGGCCCTAATAAATATCTATACAGCTCTACATCCAAAATCAACAGGACACACTTTTTTCTCACGTGCACAAGAAACATTCTCCAGAATAGACCACAGAGTAGGCAACAAAAGGAGCCTCAGTAAATTCCAAAAAATTGAAAACCTATCAAACAACTTTTCAGACCACAAATGCATCAAACTACAAATAAATTGTAGAAAGAATGCGAAAAGGCTCACAAACACTTGGAGGCTTAACAACATGCTCCTAAATAATCAATAACTCAAAAAACAAATGAAAATGGAGAGTCAGCTCTATATGGAAACAAATGACAAGAACACAAAGCCAAAACTACTGTGGTTACAGCAAAAGCTGTGTTAAGAGGAAAATATATAGCAATCCAGTCACATGTAAAGAAGGAAGAACAATCCCAAATGAATGGTCTAATGTCACAATTATCGAAATTGGTAAAAGGAGAACAAATGAGGCATAAGGTCAACAGTAGGTAGGAAAAAAAAGGATCAGAGAAGAAATAAGTAAAGTTGAGAAGAAAACATTAGCAAAAATCAACGAAAGCAAGAGCTGGTTCTTCGGGAAAATAAACAAGATAGTTAAGCCTCTTGCCAGACTTATTAAGAAGAAGAGAGAGTCAACACACATCTACAGAATCAGAAATAAAAAGGAAAACCACGATGGACACCACAGAAATACAAAGAATTATTAGAGAATAATGTGAAAACCTATACGCTTATAAGCTGGGAAACCAAGGAGAAATGGAAAACTTCCTAGGAGAATAAAACCTTCCATGGCTGACCCAGAAAAAAACAGAAAATCTTAACAGACCAATTACCAGCAACGGAATTGAATCAGTAAGCAAAAAACAACCAAAGAACAAATCCCCGGGACAGATGGATTTACCTCAGAATTTTATCATACATAAAGATAAGACATAATACCCATACTAATTAAAGTTTTCCAAAAAAGAGAAGAGGAGGGATTACTCCGAATCTCAGTCTATGAAACCAGTATCACTCCAATAGAAAAACCCGGTGAAAACCGTACCAAAGTAAAAAACACTACAGACCATTATCCCTGATGAGCGTAGATGAAAAACACAAAACAAAATATTAGCAAACCGAATTCAAAAATACATCCAAAGGATCATACACCATGACCAAGTGGGATTAACCCCAGGGATGCAGGGATGGTACGACGTTTGATAATCCATCAACATCATCCAGCATATCAACATAAAGACAGACAAACCCACATGATCATCTCCATAGATGCTGAAAAAGAATTCGACAAAGTTCTACAACCATTCCTGATAAACACTCTCCACAAAATGTGTATAGAGGGCAAGTACCTCAACATAATAAAGGCCATATATGATAAACCCACAGCCCACATCATAGTGAACAGTGAGTAGCTGAAAGCTTCTCTTCTGCGATTGGGTACAAGAAAGGGATGACCACTCTCCCCACTGTTATTCAACACAGTACTCGAGGACCTAACCACAGCAATTAGACAAAACAAAGAAACACAAGGAATCCATATTGGTAGACGAGAAGTTAAACTGTATCTATTTGCAGATGACATGAAATTGTACATAAAAAACCCTAAAGAGCCCACACCAAAACTACTAGAGGTCATATCGGGATACAGCAAAGTTGCGCGATAGAAAATTAACACACAGAAATCTGTAGCTTTCCTGTACACGAACAATGAACCAATAGAAAGAGAAATCTGGAAAACAATTCCGTTCACAATGGCAGGAGAAAGTATAAAATACCTAGGAATAAACCTAACCAAAGAAGTGATAGACATATACTCAGAAAACAACAGGTCACTCTTAAGAGAAATTAAAGGGGACACTAACAAATGGAAACTCACACATAAACGTGGCTAGGAAGAATTAATATCATGAAAATGGTCATCCTGCCCTAAGCAATATACAGATTTGATGCTTTCCTATCAAATTACCAGCAACATTCTACAATGAACTGGAAGAAATAATTGAAAAATTCATACGGAAACACCAAAGACCCCGAACAGCCAGAGCAATACTGAGAGAGAAGAATAAAGTATTGGGACCTCACTCACCAACTTCAAACTCTACTATAAAGCCATAGTCATCAAGACAATATGGTACTGGAACAAGAACAGAGCCGCACACCAGGGAAACAGACTAGACACTCCAGATATTAACCCAAATATTTGTGGTCAATTAATATTTGATAAAGGAGCCATTGACATACAATGGCGTAATGAGTGTCTCTTCAACAGATTGTAATTGCAAATCTGGACAGCTACATGAAGGAGAATGAAACTGGACAGTGGTCTAACCCCATATACAAAAGTAAATCCAAAATGTATCAAAGACCGGAAGGTAAGTCATGAAACCATTAAACTCTTTGAAGAAAACATAGGCAGAATCCTCTTAGACATACACATGAGTGACCTCTTCTTGAACATATCTCCCGACTAAGGAAAACAACAGCAAAAACGAACAAGTGGGAATATATTAAGGTGAAAAGCTTCTGTAGAGCAGTAGACACCATCAGTAAAACAGAAAGAAGCCCTACAGGATGGGAAAATATATTTGTAAATTACACATCTGATAAAGGCTTGACGCCCAAAATATATAAAGAGCTCATATGCCTCCACAAACAAAAAGCAAATAATCCATTAAAAAAATGGGCAGAGATACTGAACAGACAGTTCTCCAAATAACAAATACAGATGGCCAACAGACACATGAAAAGATGCTCCACATCTTTATTATCAGAGAAAAGTAAATTAAAAATACAATGAGTTATCACCTCACACCACTAAGGATGGCTATCATTCAAAAGACAAACAACAACGAATGTTGTTGCGGCTGTGGATAAAGGGTAACCCTCCTACACTGCTGGAGGGAATGTAAATTAGTTCAACCATTGTGGAAAGGAGTATGGAGGATCATGAAAATGCTCAGAAAAGACTTACCATTGGACCCAGGAACTCTATTCCAAGGAATATACACTAAGAATGAAGCAATCAAGTTGGAAAAGACAAACGCACCCCGATGTTTATTGCAGCACTATTTACAAGAGCAAAGAATTGAAAGTAAACTAATTATCCATTGGTAGATGAATGGATATAGAAGATGTGGTACATAAACAAAATGGAATATTACTCAGCCATAAGAAGAGAGCAAATCCTAACATTGGCAGCAACATGGATCGAGCTGGAGGATATTATGCTCAGTGAAATAAGCCAAGCAGAGAAAGAGAAATACCAAATGATTTCACAGATCTGTGGACAGTAAGAACGAAAGAAAAACTGAACGAACAAAACAGAAGCGGATTCACAGAACTCAAGAATGGAGTAACAGGTACCGAAGGGAAAGGGAGTTGGGAGGATGGGTGGTTAGGGAGGGATAAGGGGGAAGTAGAAGGATTGTGTTAAGATAAGCATGCTAATGGGGGTGGGTGGGAGAAAGGGAAGGGCTGTACAACACAGAGAAGACAAGTAGTTATTCTACAACATTTTGCTCTGCTGTGGGACAGTGACTGGAAAAGGGTTAACAGTGGGGACCAGGTAGAGGGGAGAGACTAGAAAACAAAATATTCTTCATGTAAGTTTTGATTAATGTTAACAAGAAAAAAAAGAAAATAAATAAAGAAAAGGGGGATAACTTCCTGATAGAATAAAATTAACAGTAAATCAACGATGAATTCATGCCTAAAATATCCTTAATTTTGATCAGTTAAAGATTTGCAGATGATCGGTGTGGAGGTACAGTTTTCTGAAAATATTCCTCTCTATTGAGAAAAAAGAAGTTCATGTGTGTTGACCTCCAATGAGTTCTACACAATGGTATAAAGGGCATATAAATGAGTGCCAAAACGTCTCTTTTTGCTTATATAGGGGATCAAAGCCTAATTGGGCTAACCACAAAAAGAACTAAGATACGATATGAAGAAGTACTTCCCACTTCAGCACTCCCTGGAAGAGTCATACCAGAAGACGATAATCAAAAAATCTCAATAAAGATCCAGGCACTGCTACAGTTGGAGCTGCATTCGTCTCACAAGTTCCTATACCTGCCATGTGAATGGAGAAGGAAATATCTAAGCTGGCCTGTGCATACAGTAAAACAACAAATTTCACTGGGTCTATACTATTGGAACTCAACCAAGAATTAGGAGAAGTGCAAGTTATAGCGCTCCAAAATCTTACAAATACAGACTATCTACTGTTAAAGAGCATATGGGATGTGAACAGTTCCCAGGAATCGGTTGTTTTAATTTGTCTGATTTCTCTCAGATTGTTCAAGTTCAGTTGGACAATATCCATCATATCATAGATAATTTTTCACAAATGCCTAAGAAGCCTAACTGGTTTTCTTGGTTTCACTGGAGATGGCTGGTAATAATAGGTCTGCTTTGGTTATGTAAGTGTACTCCTTCTATGTTAATGTGTGTGCGCAATTTAATTAGTAGTTTAAAACCTATACATGCTTAAGTTAGTCTACAAGAAGATATTTCAAAGAAATAAATAATCTTCCCATGTTTTCGTCCGTCTGCTACTTCTATAGCTTTTCTTCTTCTTTGCTAATTACAGCCCTTAAATAGAGGTCGTGCCTCATATCGAATTTACCGCATAAGATAATTCTTCCAATGGTAAAGATACTTCAGGAAAAAAGCTGGGCACAGAAACCACATGGCATAAATATGCAAAGAAGTAAAAAGCTAACCTTAAAAACAATATTGTTTCTATCTCACTTTTCAAATTTAAATTTCCCTGTATGGTCCCGGAAGATGACTGGTTAGCCAGAGATGGGAAGATTCTTCAAGGGAGGAACAACATAAGACAGGCACAGTCGAAGGGCGGCCATCATGTGAGAAATTGGGAATCTACAGAGGTGAGGCTTCAAACCTCAATGCCCTTGTATTGAGAGAAATCTGCATCCGTGGATGTTTTATTGCCCTTGTCTATCTTGGACTAACACTTAGTCTACAGGCACACACCTGATCATCCATATGTGCTCTCTTATGACACTGAACTATGTTTTCTACCTTTTTATTGCATCTACCTACCACTTCACCTTTATATTGAAAAATATTAATAACAATTATAATCATAATAACATAGAAAAGTGGGATAAAACAACAAATCATGTATAAAGCACAAAAAATTAAAAGAAAGAAAGAAAGAAAAAAGAAAATAAAAGATAAATAAAGACATTACATAATGATGAAGAGCTCAGTTCAACAAGAGGATATAACCATAATGAGTATATATGAATAAAATACAGGAGCACCAGCATATGTGAAACAAGTACTAACAGAATTAAAGGAGGAAATAGACTGCAATGCATACACTTTCGGAGACTTCAACCCACCACTCACTCCAAAGGACAGATCCTAGGGACAGAAAATAAGTAAGGACACAGAAGCACTGAACAACACACTAGAACAGATGGCCCTAATAAATATCTATACAGCTCTACATCCAAAATCAACAGGACACACTTTTTTCTCATGTGCACAAGAAACATTCTCCAGAATAGACCACAGAGTAGGCAATAAAAGGAGCCTCAGTAAATTCCAAAAGATTGAAAACCTATCAACCAACTTATCGGACCACAAATGCATCAAACTACAATTAAATTGTAGAAAGTAAGCGAAAATGCTCACAAACACTTGGAGGCTTAACAACATGCTCCTAAATAATCAATAACTCAAAGAACAAATTAAAATGGAGAGTCACCTCTATATGGAAACAAATGACAAGAGCACAGAGCCAAAACTGCTGTGGGTACTGCAAAAGCAGTCTTAAGAGGAAAATATATAGCAATCCCGTCACATGTAAAGAAGGAAGAACAATCCCAAGTGAATGGTCTAATGTCACAATTATCGATATTCGTAAAAGGAGAACAAATGAGGCATAAGGTCAACAGTAGGTAAAAAAAAAAAAGATCAGAGAAGAAATAAGTAAAGTTGAGAAGAAAACATTAGCATAAATCAACGAAAGCAAGAGCTGGTTCTTCGGGAAAATAAACAAGATAGTTAAGCCTCTTGCCAGACTTATTAAGAAGAAGAGAGAGTCAACACACATCTACAGAATCAGAAATAAAAAGGAAAACCACGACGGACACCAGAGAAATACAAAGAATTATTAGAGAGTAATGTGAAAACCTATACGCTTATAAGCTGGGAAACCAAGGAGAAATGGAAAACTTCCTAGGAGAATAAAACCTTCCTTGGCTGACCCAGAAAAAAACAGAAAATCTTAACAGACCAATTACCAGCAACGGAATTGAATCAGTAAGCAAAAAACAACCAAAGAACAAATCCCCTGGACAGATGGATTTACCTAAGAAGTTTATCATACATACAGATCAGACATAATACCCATACTAATTAAAGTTTTCCAAAAAAGTGAAGAGGTGGGATTACTCCGAATCTCAGTCTATGAAATCAGTATCACTCCAATAGAAAAACCCGGTGAAAACCGTACCAAAGTAAAAAACCCTACAGACCATTATCCCTGATGAGAGTAGATGAAAAACACAAAACAAAGTATTAGCAAACCGAATTCAAAAATACATCCAAAGGATCATACACCATGACCAAGAGGGATTAACCCCAGGGATGCAGGGATGGTACGACGTTTGATAATCCATCAACATCATCCAGCATATCAACATAAAGACAGACAAACCCACATGATCATCTCCATAGATGCTGAAAAAGAATTCGACAAAGTTCTACAACCATTCCTGATAAACACTCTCTACAAAATGTGTATAGAGGGCAAATACCTCAACATAATAAAGGCCATATATGATAAACCCACAGCCCACATCATAGTGAACAGCGAGTAGCTGAAAGATTCTCTTCTGCGATTGGGTACGAGAAAGGGATGACCACTCTCCCCACTGTTATTCAACACAGTACTCGAGGACCTAACCACAGCAATTAGACAAAACAAAGAAACACAAGGAATCCATATTGGTAGACAAGAAGTTAAACTGTCTCTATTTGCAGATGACATGAAATTGTACATAAAAAACCCTAAAGACCCCACACCAAAACTACTAGAGCTCATATCGGGATTCAGCAAAGTTGCGCGATAGAAAATTAACACACAGAAATCTGTAGCTTTCCTGTACACGAACAATGAACCAATAGAAAGAGAAATCTGGAAAACAATTCCGTTCACAATGGCACCAGAAAGTATAAAATACCTAGGAATAAACTTAACCAAAGAAGTGATAGACATATACTCAGAAAACAACAGGTCACTCTTAAGAGAAATTAAAGGGGACACTAACAAATGGAAACTCACACATAAACGTGGCTAGGAAGAATTAATATCATGAAAATGGCCATCCTGCCCTAAGCAATATACAGATTTGATGCTTTCCTATCAAATTACTAGCAACATTCTACAATGAACTGGAACAAATATTTGAAAAATTCATACGGAAACACCAAAAACCCGAATAGCCAGAGCAATACTGAGAGAGAAGAATAAAGTAGTGGGATCTCACTCACCAACTTCAAACTCTACTATAAAGCCATAGTAATCAAGACAATATGGTACTGGCCCAAGAACAGAGCCGCACACCAGGGGAACAGACTAGACACTCCAGACATTAAACCAAATATTTGTGGTCAATTAATATTTGATAAAGGAGCCATTGACATACAATGGCGTAATGAGAGTCTCTTCAACAGATTGTAATTGGCAATCTGGACAGCTACATGAAGGAGAATGAAACTGGAACGTGGTCTAACCCCATATACAAAAGTAAATCCAAAATGTATCAAAGACCGGAAGGTAAGTCATGAAACCATTAAACTCTTGGAAGAAAACATAGGCAGAATCCTCTTAGACATACACATGAGTGACCTCTTCTTGAACATATCTCCCGACTAAGGAAAACAACAGCAAAAACGAACAAGTGGGAATATATTAAGGTGAAAAGCTTCTGTAGAGCAGTAGACACCATCAGTACAACAGAAAGAAGCCCTACAGGATGGAAAAATATATTTGTAAATTACCCATCTAATAAAGGCTTGACGCCCAAAATATATAAGGAGCTCACATGCCTCCACAAACAGAAAGCAAATAATCCAATAAAAAAAATGGACAGAGGAACTGAAAAGACAGTTCTCCAAATAACAAATACAGATGGCCAACAGACACATGAAAAGATGCTCCACATCTTTATTATCAGAGAAAAGTAAAATAAAACTACAATGAGTTATCATCTCACACCACTAAGGATGGCTATCATTCAAAAGACAAACAACAACGAATGTTGTTGCGGCTGTGGATAAAGGGTAACCCTCCTACACTGCTGGAGGGAATGTAAATTAGTTCAAGCATTGTGGAAAGGAGTATGGAGGATCCTGAAAATGCTCAGAAAAGACTTACCATTGGACCCAGGAATTCCATTCCAAGGAATATACACTAAGAATGAAGCAATCAAGTTTGGAAAAGACAAACGCATCCCGATGTTTATTGCAGCACTATTTACAAGAGCAAAAAATTGAAAGCAAACTAATTATCCATTGGTAGATGAATGGATATAGAAGATGTGGTACATAAACAAAATGTAATATTACTCAGCCATAAGAAGAGAGCAAATCCTAACATTGGCAGCAACATGAATGGAGCTGGAGGATATTATGCTCAGTGAAATAAGCCAAGCAGAGAAAGAGAAATACCAAATGATTTCAGAGATCTGTATACTGTAAGAACGAAAGAAAAACTGAACGAACAAAACAGAAGCAGATTCACAGAACTCAAGAATGGAGTAACAGGTACCAAAGGGAAAGGGAGTTGGGAGGATGGGTGGTTAGGGAGGGATGAGGGGTGAAGTAGAAGGAGGGTATTAAGATCAGCATGCTAATGGGGTGGGTGGGAGAAAGGGAAGGGCTGTACAACACAGAGAAGACAAGTAGTTATTCTACAACATTTTGCTCTGCTGAGGGACAGTGACTGGAAAGGGGTTAACAGTGGGGACCAGGTAGAGGGGAGAGACTAGAAAACAAAATATTCTTCATGTAAGTTTAGATTAATGTTAACGAGAAAAAAAAGAAAATAAAGAAAGAAAAGGGGGATAACTTCCTGATAGAATAAAATTAACTGTAAATCAACGATGAATTCATGCCTAAAATATCCTTAATTTTGATCAGTTAAAGATTTGCAGATGATCGGTGTGGAGGTACAGTTTTCTGAAAATATTCCTCTCTTTGAGAAAAAAGAAGTTCCTGTGTGTTGACCTCCAATGAGTTCTACACAATGGTATAAAGGGCATATAAATGTGTGGCAAAACGTCTCTTTGTGCTTATATAGGGGATCAAAGCCTAATTGGGCTAACCACAAAAAGAACTAAGATACGATATGAAGAAGTACTTCCCACTTCAGCACTCCCTGGAAGAGTCATACCAGAAGATGATAATCAAAAAATCTCAATAAAGATCCAGGCACTGCTACAGTTGGAGCTGCATTCGTCTCACCAGTTCCTATACCTGCCATGTGAATGGAGAAGGAAATATCTAAGCTGGCCTGTGCATACAGTAAAACAACAAATTTCACTGGGTCTATACTATTGGAACTCAACCAAGAATTAGGAGAAGTGCAAGGTATAGCTCTCCAAAATCTTACAAATACAGACTATCTACTGTTAAAGAGCATATGGGATGTGAACAGTTCCCAGGAATCGGTTGTTTTAATTTGTCTGATGTCTCTCAGATTGTTCAAGTTCAGTTGGACAATATCCATCATATCATAGAAAATTTTTCACAAATGCCTAAGAAGAAAAACTGTTTTTCTTGGTTTCATGGGAGATTGCTGGTTATAATAGGTCTGCTTTGCTTATGTAATTGTATTCCTTCTATGTTAATGTGTGTGCACAATTTAATTAGTAGTTTAAAACCTATACATGCTTAAGTTAGTCTACATGAAGATATTTCAAAAAATAAATAATCTTCCCATGTTTTCGTCCGTCTGCTACTTCTATAGCTTTTCTTCTTCTTTGCTAATTACAGCCCTTAAATAGAGGTCGTGCCTCATATCGAATTTACCGCATAAGATAATTCTTCCAATGGTAAAGATACTTCTGGAAAAAAGCTGGGCACAGAAACCACATGGCATAAATATGCAAAGAAGTAAAAAGCTAACCTTAAAAACAATATAGTTTCTATCTCACTTTTCAAATTTAAATTTCCCTGTATGGTCCCGGAAGATGACTGGTTAGCCAGAGATGGGAAGATTCTTCAAGGGAGGAACAACATAAGACAGGCACAGTCGAAGGGCGGCCATCATGTGAGAAATTGGAAATCTACAGAGGTGAGGCTTCAAACCTTAATGCCCTTGTATTGAGAGAAATCTGCATCCGTGGATGTTTTATTGCCCTTGTCTATCTTGGACTAACACTTAGTCTACAGGCACACACCTGATCATCCATATGTGCTCTCTTATGACACTGAACTATGTTTTCTACCTTTATATTGCATCTAAGTACCACTTCACATTTATATTAAAAAATAATAATAACAATTATAATCATAATAACATAGAAAAGTGGGATAAAACAACAAATCATGTATAAAGCACAAAAAATTAAAAGAAAGAAAGAAAGAAAAAAGAAAATAAAAGATAAATAAAGACAATAAATAATGATGAAGAGCTCAGTTCAACAAGAGGATATAACCATAATGAGTATATGTGAATAAAATACAGGAGCACCAGCATATGTGAAACAAGTACTAACAGAATTAAAGGAGGAAATAGACTGCAATGCATACATTTTCGGAGACTTCAACCCGCCACTCACTCCAAAGGACAGATCCTAGGGACAGAAAATAAGTAAGGACACAGAAGCACTGAACAACACACTAGAACAGATGGACTAATAAATATCTATACAGCTCTACATCCAAAATCAACAGGACACACTTTTTTCTCACGTGCACAAGAAACATTCTCCAGAATAGACCACAGAGTAGGCAACAAAAGGAGCCGCAGTAAATTCCAAAAGATTGAAAACCTATCAAACAACTTTTCAGACCACAAATGCATCAAACTACAAAGAAATTGTAGAAAGAAAGCGAAAAGGCCCACAAACACTTGGAGGCTTAACAACATGCTACTAAATAATCACTAACTCAAAGAACAAATTAAAATGGAGAGTCAGCTCTATATGGAAACAAATGACAAGAACACAAAGCCAAAACTACTGTGGGTACGGCAAAAGCAGTCTTAAGAGGAAAATATATAGCAATCCCGTCACATGTAAAGAAGGAAGAACAATCCCAAATGAATGGTCTAATGTCACAATTATCGATATTGGTAAAAGGAGAAAAAATGAGTCATAAGGTCAGCAGAAGGTTGGTAAAAAAAAAAGATCAGAGAAGAAATAAGTAAAGTTGAGAAGAAAACATTAGCAAAAATCAACGAAAGCAAGAGCTGGTTCTTCGGGAAAATAAACAAGATAGTTAAGCCTCTTGCCATACTTATTAAGAAGAAGAGTTAGTCAACACACATCTACAGAATCAGAAATAAAAAGGAAAACCACGACGGACACCACAGAAATACAAAGAATTATTAGAGAGTAATGTGAAAACCTATACGCTTATAAGCTGGGAAACCAAGGAGAAATGGACAACTTCCTAGGAGAATAAAACCCTCCATGGCTGACCCAGAAAAAAACAGAAAATCTTAACAGACCAATTACCAGCAACGGAATTGTATCAGTAAGCAAAAAACAACCAAAGAACAAATCCCCGGGACAGATGGATTTACCTCAGAATTTTATCATACATACAGATCAGACATAATACCCATACTAATTAAAATTTTCCAAAAAAGAGAAGAGAAGGGATTACTCCGAATCTCAGTCTATGAAACCAGTATCACTCCAATAGAAAAACCACGTGAAAACCGTACCAAAGTAAAAACCCTACAGACCATTAACCCTGATGAGCGTAGATGAAAAACACAAAACAAAATATTAGCAAACCGAAATCAAAAATACATCCAAAGGATCATACACCATGACCAAGAGGGATTAACCCCAGGGATGCAGGGATGGTACGACGTTTGATAATCCATCAACATCATCCAGCATATCAACATAAAGACAGACAAACCCACATGACCATCTCCATAGATGCTGAAAAAGAATTCGACAAAGTTCTACAACCATTCCTGATAAACACTCTCCACAAAATGTGTATAGAGGGCAAGTACCTCAACATAATAAAGGCCATATATGATAAACACACAGCCCACATCATAGTGAACAGCGAGTAGCTGAAAGCTTCTCTTCTGCGATTGGGTACAAGAAAGGGATGACCACTCTCTCCACTGTTATTCAACACAGTACTCGAGGACCTAACCACAGCAATTAGACAAAACAAAGAAACACAAGGAATCCGTATTGGTAGACGAGAAGTTAAACTGTATCTATTTGCAGATGACATGAAATTGTACATAAAAAACCCTAAAGAGGGGGCGGAAGATGGCGGCGTGAGTAGAGCAGCGGAAATCTCCTCCCAAAACAACATATATCTATGAAAATATAACAAAGACAACCCTTCCTAGAATAAAGACCAGAGGACACAGGACAATATCCAGACTACATCCACACCTGAGAGAACCCAGCGCCTCGCGAAGGGGGTAAGATACAAGCCCCGGCCCCGCGGGAGCCGAGCGCCCCTCCCCCCAGCTCCCGGCGGGAGAAGAGCAGGCAGAGCGGGAGGGAGACGGTGCCCAGGGCTTCCGAACACCCAGCCCCAGCCATCCGGGCCAGAGTGTAGGGCCCTCGATACTGGGAAAACAGGGCAGCAAGAACAGTGAGCAGGCACTGGAGGCTGGGCGACAGAGGACATAAGAAAAGCCCGCGAACATTTTTTTTTTTTGCTTTTTTGCTGCTTTGTTTTGGCGAGCGCTGTTTGGAAGTCTTAAAGGGACAGGGACCCCAATATTAGGGAAACAGGGCAGAAAGACCGGTGAGCAGAGTCCTGAGGCTGGCACCGGAGAATAAAGAAAAACGAACGACCACCTTTTTTTTTTTAAATAAAAATTTTTTTTTTTTTTTAATTAAAAAATTTTTTTTTTCTTGTTTTTTTTTGTGGTCGTTGTTTTGTTTTGGCGGGTGCTTTTTGGAATTCTTAAAGGGGCAGGGCGGGCCACTTAATCCAGAGGTAGGGAATCCGGGACCTCTGGGCACCCTAACCCCTGGGCTGCAGGGAGCAGGGAGGCCCCTTACGGAGATAAATAGCCTCCCAGCAGCTCCTGCTCCAACGCGACTCCACCATTTTGGAGTAGCTGCCCGAGCCAGGCCACGCCCACAGCAACAGCGGAGATTAACTCCATAGCAGCCGGGCAGGAAGCAGAAACCATGTCTGCGCGCAGCTGCGCATGACAAGCCACTAGAGGCCGCTGTTCTCCCAGGAGAGGAGGGCCACAAACCAACAAGAAAGGAAGTCCTTCCAGCCGTCACTCGTCCCAGTTCTGCAGACTATTCCTATCACCATGAAAAGGCAAAGCTACAGGCAGACAAAGATCACAGAGACAACGCCAGAGAAGGAGACAGACCTAACCAGTCTTCCTGACAAAGAATTCAAAATAAGAATCATAAACATGCTGACAGAGATGCAGAGAAATACGCAAGAAAAATGGGATGAAGTCCGGAAAGAGATCACAGATGCCAGAAAGGAGATCGCAGAAATGAAACAA
The DNA here is from genome assembly GCF_030020395.1 of Manis pentadactyla. Taxonomy (NCBI): domain Eukaryota; kingdom Metazoa; phylum Chordata; class Mammalia; order Pholidota; family Manidae; genus Manis; species Manis pentadactyla. The sequence goes on from NC_080039.1 coordinate 111,554, forward strand.
ACTCTGGAAGGGTTTATAAGCAGAATGGATAGAATGCAAGAGGCCATTGATGGAATTGAAATCAGAGAACAGGAACGCATGGAAGCTGACATAGAGAGAGACAAAAGGATCTCCAGGAATGAAACAATATTAAGAGAACTGTGTGACCAACCTAAAAGGAGCAATATCCGTATTATAGGGGTCCCAGAAGAAGAAGAGAGAGGCAAAGAGATGGAAAGTATCTTAGAAGAAATAATTGCTGAAAACTTCCCCACACTGGGGGAGGAAGTAATCAAACAGACCACGGAAATACACAGAACCCCCAACAGAAAGGATAAAAGAAGGGCAACACCAAGACACATAATAATTAAAATGGCAAAGATCAAGGACAAGGAAAGAGTGTTAAAGGCAGCTAGAGAGAAAAAGGTCACCTATAAAGGGAAACCCATCAGGCTAACGTCAGATTTCTCAACAGAAACCCTACAGGCCAGAAGAGAATGGCATGATATATTTAATACAATGAAACAGAAGGGCCTTGAACCAAGGATACTGTATCCAGCACGACTATCATTCAAATATGACGGTGGGATTAAACAATTCCCAGACAAACAAAAGCTGAGGGAATTTGCTTTCCAAAAACCACCTCTACAGAACATCTTACAGGGGCTGCTCTAGATGGGAGCACTCCTAGAAGGAGCACAGCACAAAACACCCAACATATGAAGAATCGAGGAGGAGGAACAAGAAGGGAGAGAAGAAAAGAATCTCCAGACAGTGTATATAACAGCTCAATAAGCGAGCTAAGTTAGGCAGTAAGATACTAAAGAGGCTAACCTTGAACCTTTGGTAACCACGAATTTAAAGCCTGCAATGGCAATAAGTACATATCTTTCAATAGCCACCCTAAATGTTAATGGGTTGAATGCACCAATCAAAAGACACAGAGTAACAGAATGGATAAAAAAGCAAGACCCATCTATATGCTGCTTACAAGAAACTCACCTCAAACCCAAAGACACGTACAGACTAAAAGTCAAGGGATGGAAAAACATATTTCAAGCAAACAACAGTGAGAAGAAAGCAGGGGTTGCAGTACTAATATCAGACAAAATAGACTTCAAAACAAAGAAAGTAACAAGAGATAAAGAAGGACACTACATAATGATAAAGGGCTCAGTCAAACAAGAGGATATAATCATTCTAAATATATATGCACCCAACACAGGAGCACCAGCATATGTGAAACAAATACTAACAGAACTAAAGGGGGATATAGACTGCAATGCATTCATTCTAGGAGACTTCAACACACCACTCACCCCAAAGGATAGATCCACTGGGCAGAAAATAAGTAAGGACACGGAAGCACTGAACAACACAGTAGAGCAGATGGACCTAATAGACATCTATATAACTCTACATCCAAAAGCAGCGGGATATACATTCTTCTCAAGTGCACATGGAACATTCTCCAGAATAGACCACATACTAGGCCACAAAAAGAGCCTCAGAAAATTCCAAAAGATTGAAATCCTACCAAACAACTTTTCAGACCACAAAGGCATAAAACTAGAAATAAACTGTACAAAGAAAGCAAAGAGGCTCACGAACACATGGAGGCTTAACAACATGCTCCTAAATAATCAATGGATCAATGACCAAATCAAAATTGAGATCCAGCAATATATGGAAACAAATGACAACAACAACACTAAGCCCCAACTTCTGTGGGACACAGCAAAAGCAGTCTTAAGAGGAAAGTATATAGCAATCCAAGCATATTTAAAAAAGGAAGAGCAATCCCAAATGAATGGTCTAATGTCACAATTATCGAAATTGGAAAAAGAAGAACAGATGAGGCCTAAGGTCAGCAGAAGGAGGGACATAATAAAGATCAGAGAAGAAATAAATAAAATTGAGAAGAATAAAACAATAGCAAAAATCAATGAAACCAAGAGCTGGTTCTTCGAGAAAATAAACAAAATAGATAAGCCTCTAGCCAGACTTATTAAGAAGAAAAGAGAGTCAACACAAATCAACAGTATCAGAAACGAGAAAGGAAAAATCACGACGGACCCCACGGAAATGCAAAGAATTATTGGAGACTACTATGAAAACCTATATGCTAACAAGCTGGGAAACCTAGGAGAAATGGACAACTTCCTAGAAAAATATAACCTTCCAAGATTGACCCAGGAAGAAACAGAAAATCTAAACAGACCAATTACCAGCAATGAAATTGAAGAGGTAATCAAAAAACTACCAAAGAACAAAACCCCCGGGCCAGATGGATTTACCTCGGAATTTTATCAGACATACAGGGAAGACATAATACCCATTCTCCTTAAAGTCTTCCAAAAAATAGAGGAGGAGGGGATACTCCCAAACTCATTCTATGAAGCTAACATCACCCTAATACCAAAACCAGGCAAAGATCCCACCAAAAAAGAAAACTACAGACCAATATCCCTGATGAACGTAGATGCAAAAATACTCAACAAAATATTAGCAAACCGAATTCAAAAATACATCAAAAGGATCATACACCATGACCAAGTGGGATTCATCCCAGGGATGCAAGGATGGTACAACATTAGAAAGTCCATCAACATCATCCACCACATCAACAAAAAGAAAGACAAAAACCACATGATCATCTCAATAGATGCTGAAAAAGCATTTGACAAAGTTCAACATCCATTCATGTTAAAAACTCTCAGCAAAATGGGAATAGAGGGCAAGTACCTCAACATAATAAAGGCCATCTATGATAAACCCACAGCTAACATTATATTGAACAGCGAGAAGCTGAAAGCATTTCCTCTGAGATCGGGAACTAGACAGGGATGCCCACTCTCTCCACTGTTATTTAATATAGTACTGGAGGTCCTAGCCACGGCAATCAGACAAAATAAAGAAATACAAGGAATCCAGACTGGTAAAGAAGAAGTTAAACTGTCACTATTTGCAGATGACATGATACTGTACATAAAAAACCCTAAAGACTCCACCCCAAAACTACTAGAACTGATATCGGAATACAGCAAAGTTGCAGGATACAAAATCAACACACAGAAATCTGTGGCTTTCCTATATACTAACAATGAACCAACAGAGAGAGAAATCAGGAAAACAACTCCATTCACAATAGCATCAAAAAAAATAAAATACCTAGGAATAAACCTAACCAAAGAAGTGAAAGACTTATACTCTGAAAACTACAAGTCACTCCTAAGAGAAATTAAAGGGGACACTAACAGATGGAAACTCATCCCATGCTCGTGGCTAGGAAGAATTAATATCGTCAAAATGGCCATCCTGCCCAAAGCAATATACAGATTTGATGCAATCCCTATGAAACTACCAGCAACATTCTTCAATGAACTGGAACAAATAATTCAAAAATTCATATGGAAACACCAAAGACCCCGAATAGCCAAAGCAATCCTGAGAAAGAAGAATAAAGTAGGGGGGATCTCACTCCCCAACTTCAAGCTCTACTATAAAGCCATAGTAATCAAGACAATTTGGTACTGGCACAAGAGCAGAGCCACAGACCAATGGAACAGACTAGAGAATCCAGACATTAACCCAGACATATATGGTCAATTAATATTTGATAAAGGAGCCATGGACATACAATGGCGAAATGACAGTCTCTTCAACAGGTGGTGCTGGCAAAACTGGACAGCTACATGTAGGAGAATGAAACTGGACCATTGTCTGACCCCATATACAAAAGTAAACTCAAAATGGATCAAAGACCTGAATGTAAGCCATGAAACCATTAAACTCCTGGAAGAAAACATAGGCGAAAACCTCTTAGACATAAACATGAGTGACCTCTTCTTGAACATATCTCCCCGGGCAAGGAAAACAACAGCAAAAATGAGTAAGTGGGACTATATTAAGCTGAAAAGCTTCTGTACAGCAAAAGACACCATCAATAGAACAAGAAGGATCCCTACAGTATGGGAGAATATATTTGAAAATGACACATCCGATAAAGGCTTGACGTCCAGAATATATAAGGAGCTCTCACGCCTCAACAAACAAAAAACAAATAACCCAATTAAAAAATGGGCAGAGGAACTGAACAGACAGTTCTCCAAAAGAGAAATACAGATGGCCAACAAACACATGAAAAGATGCTCCACATCGCTAATTATCAGAGAAATGCAAATTAAAACTACAATGAGGTATCACCTCACACCAGTAAGGATGGCTGCCATCCAAAAGACAAACAACAACAAATGTTGGCGAGGCTGTGGAGAAAGGGGAACCCTCCTACACTGCTGGTGGGAATGTAAGTTAGTTCAACCATTGTGGAAAGCAGTATGGAGGTACATCAAAATGCTCAAAACAGACTTACCATTTGACCCAGGAATTGCACTCCTAGGAATTTACCCTAAGAATGCAGCAATCAAGTTTGAGAAAGACAGATGCACCCCTATGTTTATTGCAGCACTATTTACAATAGCCAAGAATTGGAAGCAACCTAAATGTCCATCAATAGATGAATGGATAAAGAAGATGTGGTACATATACACAATGGAATACTACTCAGCTATAAGAAAAGGGCAAATCCAATCATTTGCAGCAACATGGATGGAGCTGGAGGGTATTATGCTCAGTGAAACAAGCCAAGCGGAGAAAGAGAAATACCAAATGATTTCACTTATCTGTGGAATATAAGAACAAAGGAAAAACTGAAGGAACAAAACAGCAGCAGAATCACAGAACTCAAGAATGGACTAACAGGTACCAAAGGGAAAGGGACTGGGGAGGATGGGTGGGTAGGGAGGGATAAGGGGGGGAGAAGTAGGGGGGTATTAAGATTAACATGCATGGGGGGTAGGAGAAAAGGGAGGGCTGTACAACACAGAGAAGGCAAGTAGTGATTCTACAACATTTTGCTATGCTGATCGACAGTGACTGTAAAGGGGTTTATAGGGGAGAGCCTAGTAAACATAATATTCGTCATGTAAGTGTAGATTAGTGATAGAAAAAAAAAAGGGCAGTTCCTGTGTGGTAACCTCCAACGAGTTCTACACAAGGGTATAAAGGGCATATAAAAGTGTAGGCAAAGGGTCTGTTTGTGTTTATACAGAGGATCAAAGCCTAATTGGGCTACCCCGAAAATGAACTAAGATACGATATGAAAAAGAACTTCCAACATCTGCACCCTCTGGAAGACTCATGCCAGAAGATGATCATCAAAAAACCCCAACAAAGATCCACGCACTGCTACAGCTGTAGATGTACTCATCCCACCAGTTCCTGGACCTGCCATGGGAATGAGGAAGGAGATATCTAAGCTGGCCTGTGCATACAGTAAAACAACAAAATTGGACTGGATCTATACTGTTGGAACTCAACCAAGAATTTGGAGAAGTGCAAATTGTAGCGCTCCAAAGTCTTACAACTACAAACTATTTATTGTTAAAAGAACATATGGCATGTGAACAGTCCCCAGGAATGGGTTGTTTTAATTTGTCTGATTTCTCTCAGACTGTTCAAGTTCAGTTGGACAATATCCACCATATCATAGATAAGTTTTCACAAATGCCTAAGGTGCCTAACTGGTTTTCTTGGTTTCACTGCAGATGGCTGGTAATTACAGATATGCTTTGGTTATGTAACTATACTCCTATTTTGTTAATGTGTGTGTGCAATTTAAGTAGTAGCTTAAAACCTATACATGCTGAAGTTACTCTACAAGAAGATATATCAAAGAAATAATCAATCTTCCCATGTTTTCTTCCGCCTGCTACTACTATAGCTTTTCTTCTTCCTTCCTAATTACAACCCTTAAATAGAATTCGTGCCTCATATCAAATTTACCGAGTATCATAATTCTTCCAAGAGGTAAAGATACCTCAAGACAAATGCTGGGCATAGAAGCCACAGGGCATAAATATGCAAAGAACTAAAAAGCTAACTTTTTCAAACAATAAGGCTTCTCCCTCACTTACCAACTTCACATTTCCCTGTATGGCCCCGGAAGATGACTGGTTAGCCAGAGACGGGTAAGATTCCTCAAGGGAGGAACAACCTAAGACAGGCACAGTCGCAGGGGGGCCATCAGGTGAGAAATTGGGGATCAACAGAGGTGAGGCTTAGAACCTCACCCCCCCGTTCTGAGAGAAATCTTCTGCATACGTGGATGTTTTATTGCCCTGGTCTAGCTTGGATTAACACATAGTCTACAGGCACACACCTGATCATCTACATGTGCTCTCTTACAACACTAAACTATGTTTTCTACCTTTATCTTGTATCTACCTACCACTTCAGCATTTTATTAAAAATAATAATAATAAAGAGAGAAATGTGGTATCCACATATAAATCAAGTATAAAAACCAAATGAGTATTCATATTTGAACTGACTGTTTATAGTTCATAATGCATGAGCAAAACCGAAAGTTTCTGTGATGACTGCCCTTGTACTGTTCACTATGTAACTTATTCATTATGTAAGAATTTGTTCTACATGTAAAAACTTGTTTGCTATGCCTCAGAAGATTGGAGACTGACAAAAATTAGGCTTGGGGTGGAATAATGATTGTGCATTGAGCATTGACTCCCCTATACAGAATTTTATTGTCGTTAACAACCATTTGATCAATAAATATGAGAGATGCCATCACAAAAAAAAAAAAAAAAAAAAAGGACAGACTTCCAATGGTAAAATAAATTAGTAACCGGGATGTAATGTATAGCATAAGGAATATAGTCAAGATATTGTAACAGCCTGGTAGGGTGATAGCTGGAACCTAGAATTATGTATATAAATGTTCTACCACTGTGTTGTACACTTGAAACTCATGTAATGTAATACTGTGTGTCAACTACCCTTCAATAAAAAATAATTATTAAAAAAAAAAAAAAAAAAACCCTAAAGACCCCACACCAAAACTACTAGAGGTCATATCGGGATACAGCAAAGTTGCGCGATAGAATATTAACACACAGAAATCTGTAGCTTTCCTGTACACGAACAATGAACCAATACAAAGAGAAATCTGGAAAACAATTCCGTTCACACTGGGACCAGAAAGTATAAAATACCTAGGAATAAACCTAACCAAAGAAGTGATAGACATATACTCAGAAAACAACAGGTCACTCTTAAGAGAAATTAAAGGGGACACCAAAAAATGGAAACTCACACATAAACGTGGCTAGGAAGAATTAATATCATGAAAATGGCCATCCTGCCCTAAGCAATATACAGATTTGATGCTTTCCTATCAAATTACCAGCAACATTCTACAATGAACTGGAACAAATAATTGAAAAATTCATACGGAAACACAAAAGACCCCGAAAGGCTAGAGCAATTCTGAGAGAGAAGAAAAAAGTAGTGGGATCTCACTCACCAACTTCAAACTCTACTATAAAGCCATAGTAATCAAGACAATATGGTACTGGCCCAAGAACAGAGCCGCACACCAGGGGAACAGACTAGACACTCCAGACATTAACCCAAATATTTGTGGTCAATTAATATTTGATAAAGGAGCCATTGACATACAATGGCGTAATGAGCGTCTCTTCAACAGATTGTAAATGCAAATCTGGACTGCTACATGAAGGAGAATGAAACTGGACCGTGGTCTAACCCCATATACAAAAGTAAATCCAAAATGTATCAAAGACCGGAAGTTAAGTCATGAAACCATTAAACTCTTTGAAGAAAACATAGGCAGAATCCTCTTAAACATACACATGAGTGACCTCTTCTTGATCATATCTCCCAACTAAGGAAAACAACAGCAAAAACGAACAAGTGGGAATATATTAAGGTGAAAATCTTCTGTAGAGCAGTAGACACCATCAGAACAAAAGAAAGAAGCCCTACAGGATGGGAATATATATTTGTAAATAACACATCTGATAAAAGCTTGACGCCCAAAATATATAAAGAGCTCACCTGCCTCCACAAACAAAAAGCAAATAATCCAATAAAAAAAATGGACAGAGGAACTGAACAGACAGTTCTCCATATAACAAATACAGATGGCCAACAGACACATGAAAAGATGCTCCACATCTTTATTATCAGAGAAAAGTAAATTAAAACTACAATGAGTTATCACCTCACACCACTAAGGATGGCTATCATTCAAAAGACAAACAACAACAAATGTTGTTGCGGCTTTGGATAAAGGGTAACCCTCCTACATTGCTGGAGGGAATGTAAATTAGTTCAACCATTGTGGAAAGGAGTATGAAGGATCCTGAAAATGCTCGGAAAAGACATACCATTGGACCCAGGAATTCCATTCCAAGGAATATACACTAAGAATGAAGCAATCAAGTTTGGAAAAGACAAACGCACCCCGATATTTATTGCAGCACTATTTACAAGAGCAAAGAATTGAAAGCAAACTAATTATCCATTGGTAGATTAATGGATATAGAAGATGTGGTACATAAACAAAATGGAATATTACTCAGCGATAAGAAGAGGGCAAATGCTAACATTGGCAGCAACATGGATGGAGCTGGAGGATATTATGCTCAGTGAAATAAGCCAAGCAGAGAAAGAGAAATACCAAATTATTTCAGAGATCTGTGGACTGTAAGAACGAAAGAAAAACTGAACGAACAAAACAGAAGCAGATTCACAGAACTCAAGAATGGAGTAACAGGTACCAAAGGGAAAGGGAGTTGGGAGGATGGGTGGTTAGGGAGTGATAAGGGGTGAAGTAGAAGGAGGGTATTAAGATCAGCATGCTAATGGGGGTGGGTGGGAGAAAGGGAAGTGCTGTACAACACAGAGAAGACAAATAGTTATTCTACAACATTTTGCTCTAATGATGGACAGTGACTGGAAAGGGATTAACAGTGGGGACCAGGTATAGGGGAGAGACATTAAAACAAAATATTCTTCATGTAAGTTTAGATTAATGTTAACGAGTAAAAAAAGAAAATAAAGAAAGAAAAGGGGGATAACTTCCTGATAGAATAAAATTAACTGTAAATCAACGATGAATTCATGCCTAAAATATCCTTAATTTTTGATCAGTTAAAGATTTGCAGATGATCGCTGTGGAGGTACAGTTTTCTGAAAATATTCCTCTCTATTGAGAAAAAAGAAGTTCCTGTGTGTTGACCTCCAATGAGTTCTACACAATGGTATAAAGGGCCTATAAATGTGTGGGGCAAAACGTCTCTTTGTGCTTATATAGAGGATCAAAGCCTAATTGGGCTAACCACAAAACGAACTAAGATACGATATGAAGAAGTACTTCCCACTTCAGCACTCCCTGGAAGAGTCATTCCAGAAGACAATAATCAAAAAATCTCAATAAAGATCCAGGCACTGCTACAGTTGGAGCTGCATTCGTCTCACCAGTTCCTATACCTGCCATGTGAATGGAGAAGGAAATATCTAAGCTGGCCTGTGCATACAGTAAAACAACAAATTTCACTGGGTCTATACTATTGGAACTCAACCAAGAATTAGAAGTGCAAGTTATAGCGCTCCAAAATCTTACAAATACAGGCTATCTACTGTTAAAGAGCATATGTGATGTGAACAGTTCAAAGGAATTGGTTGTTTTAATTTGTCTGATTTCTCTCAGATTGTTCAAGTTCAGTTGGACAATATCCATCATATCATAGATAATTTTTCACAAATTCCTAGGAAGCCTAACTGGTTTTCTTGGTTTCACTGGAGATGGCTGGTAATAATAGGTCTGCTTTGGTTATGTAAGTGTATTCCTTCTATGTTAATGTGTGTGCGCAATTTAATTAGCAGTTTAAAACCTATACATGCTTAAGTTAGTCTACAAGAAGGTATTTCAAAGAAATAAATAATCTTCCCATGTTTTTGTCCGTCTGCTACTTCTATAGCTTTTCTTCTTCCTTGCTAATTACAGCCCTTAAATAGAGGTCGTGCCTCATATCGAATTTACCGCATAAGATAATTCTTCCAATGGTAAAGATACTTCAGGAAAAAAGCTGGCACAGAAACCACATGGCATGAATATGTAAAGAAGTAAAAAGCTAACCTTAAAAACAATATTGTTTCTATCTCACTTTTCAAATTTAAATTTCCCTGTATGATCCCGGAAGATGACTGGTTAGCCAGAGATGGGAAGATTCTTCAAGGGAGGAACAACATAAGACAGGCACAGTCGAAGGGCGGCAATCATGTGAGAAATTGGGAATCTACAGATGTGAGGCTTCAAACCTCAATGCCCTTGTATTGAGAGGAATCTGCATTCCGTGGATGTTTTATTGCCCTTGTCTAGCTTGGACTAACACTTAGTCTACAGGCACACACCTGATCATCCATATATGTTCTCTTATGACACTGAACTATGTTTTCTACCTTTATATAGCATCTACCTACCACTTCACCTTTATATTGAAAAATATTAATACCAATTATAATCATAATAACATAGAAAAGTGGGATAAAAAAACAAATTATGTATAAAGCACAAAAAATTAAAAGGAAGAAAGAAAAAAAAACAAAATAAAAGATAAATAAAGACATTGCATAATGATGAAGAGCTCAGTTCAACGAGAAGATATAACCATAATGAGTATATATGAATACAATACAGGAGCAGCAGCATATGTGAAACAAATACAAACAGAATTAAAGGAGGAAATAGACTGCAATGCATACACTTTCGGAGATTTCAACCACCACTCACTCCAAAGGACAGATCCTAGGGACAGAAAATAAGTAAGGACACAGAAGCACTGAACAACACACTAGAACAGATGGCCCTAATAAATATCTATACAGCTCTACATCCAAAATCAACAGGACACACTTTTTTCTCACGTGCACAAGAAACATTCTCCAGAATAGACGACAGAGTAGGCAACAAAAGGAGCCTCAGTAAATTCCAATAGATTGAAAACCTATCAAACAACTTTTCAGACCACAAATGCATCAAATTAAAACAAATTGTAGAAAGAAAGCGAAAAGGCTCACAAACACTTGGAGGCTTAACAACATGCTCCAAAATAATCAATAACTCAAAGAACAAATTAAAATGCAGATTCAGCTGTATATGGAAACAAATGACAAGAACACAAAGCCAAAACTACTATGGGTACGGCAAAAGCAGTCTTAAGAGGAAAATATATAGCAATCCAGTCACATGTAAAGAAGGAAGAAAAATCCCAAATGAATGGTCTAATGTCACAATTATCGAAATTGGTAAAAGGAGAACAAATGAGGAATAAGTTCAACAGAAGGTAGGTAAAAAAAAAAAGATCAGAGAAGAAATAAGTAAAGTTGAGAAGAAAACATTAGCAAAAATCAACGAAAGCAAGAGCTGGTTCTTCGGAAAAATAAACAAGATATTTAAGCCTCTTGCCAGACTTATTAAGAGGAAGAGAGAGTCAACACACATCTACAGAATCCGAAATAAAAAGGAAAACCACGGCCGACACCACAGAAATACAAAGAATTATTAGAGAGTAATATGAAAACCTATACGCTTATAAGCTGGGAAACCAAGGAGAAATGGACAATTTCCTAGGAGAACAAAAATCTTCCATGGCTGACCAAGAAAAAAACAGAAAATCTTAACAAACGAATTACCAGCAACGGAATTGAATCAGTAATCAAAAAACAACCAAAGAACAAATCCAGGAGACAGATGGATTTACCTCAGAATTTCTTCATACATACAGATCAGACATAATACCCATATTAATTAAAGTTTTCAAAAAAGAGAAGAGGAGGGATTACCCCGAATCTCAGTCTATGAAACCAGTATCACTCCAATAGAAAAACCAGGTGAAAAACCTACCAAAGTAAAAAACCCTACAGACCATTATCAATGATGAGCGTAGATGAAAAACACAAAAAAAAATATTAGCAAACCGAATTCAAAAATACATCCAAAGGATCATACACAATGTCCAAGTGGGATTAACCCCAGGGATGCAGGGATGGTACGACGTTTGATAATCCATCAACATCATCCAGCATATCAATATAAAGACAGACAAACCCACATGATCATCTCCATAGATGCTGAAAAAGCATTCGACAAAGTTCGACAACCATTCATGATAAACACTCTCCACAAAATGTGTATAGAGGGCAAGTACTTCAACATAATAAAGGCCATATATGATAAACCCACAGCCCAAATCATAGTGAACAGCGAGAAGCTGAAAGCTTCTCTTATGCGATTGGGTTCAAGAAAGGGATGCCCACTCTCCCCACTGTTATTCAACACAGTACTCGAGGTACTAACCACAGCAATTAGACAAAACAAAGAAACACAAGGAATCCATATTGGTAGACAAGAAGTTAAACTGTCTCTATTTGCAGATGACATGAAATTGTACATAAAAAACCCTAAAGACCCCACACCAAAACTACTAGAGCTCATATCGGGATACAGCAAAGTGGCGCGATAGAAAATTAACACACAGAAATCTGTAGCTTTCCTGTACACGAACAATGAACCAATAGAAAGAGAAATCTGGAAAACAATTCCATTCACAATGGCAGCAGACAGCATAAAATACCTAGGAATAAACCTAACCAAAGAAGTGATAGACATATACTCAGAAAACAACAGGTAACTCTTAAGAGAAATTAAAGGGGACACTAACAAATGGAAACTCACCCATAAACGTGGCTATTAAGAATTCATATCATGAAAATGGCCATCCTGCCCTAAGCAATATACAGATTTGATGCTTTCCTATCAAATTACCAGCATCATTCTACAATGAACTGGAACAAACAATTGAAAAATTCCTACGGAAAAACCAAAGACCCCGAACAGCCAGAGCAATACTGAGAGAGAAGAATAAAGTAGGGGGGCTCTCACTCACCAACTTCAAGCTCTACTATAAAGCCATAGTAATCAAGATAATATGGTACTGGCCCAAGAACAGAGCCGCACACCAGGTTAACAGACTAGACACTCCAGACATTAACCCAAATATTTGTGGTCAATTAATATTTGATAAAGGAGCCATTGACATACAATGGCGTAATGACAGTCCCTTCAACAGATTGTACTGGCAAATCTGGACAGCTACATGAAGGAGAATGAAACTGGACCGTGGTCTAACCCCATATACAAAAGTAAATCCAAAATGTATCAAAGACCGGAAGGTAAGTCATGAAACCATTAACGTCTTAGAAGAATATATAGGCAGAATCCTCTTAGACATACACATGAGTGACCTCTTCTTGAACATATCTCCCGACTAAGGAAAACAACAGCAAAAACGAACAAGTGGGAATATATTAAGGTGAAAAGCTTCTGTAGAGCAGTAGACACCATCAGTACAACAGAAAGAAGCCCTACAGGATGGGAAAATATATTAGTAAATTGCACATCTGATAAAGGCTTGACGCCCAAAATATATAAAGAGCTCACATGCCTCCACAAACAAAAAGCAAATAATCCAATAAAAAAAATGGGCAGAGGAACTGAACAGACAGTTCTCCAAATAACAAATACAGATGGCTAACAGACACATGAAAAGATGCTCCACATCTTTATTATCAGAGAAAAGTAAATTAAAACTACAATGAGTTATCACCTCACACCACTAAGGATGTCTATCATTCAAAGACAAACAACAACAAATGTTGTTGTGGCTGTGGATAAAGGGGAACCCTCCTACACTGCTGGTGGGAATATAAATTAGTTCAACCATTGTGGAAAGGAGTATGGAGGATCCTGAAAATGCTCAGAAAAGACTTACCATTGGACCCAGGAATTCAATTCCAAGAAATATACACTAAGAATGCAGCAATCAAGTTTGAAAAAGACAAACGCAACCCGATGTTTATTGCAGCACTATTTACAAGAGCAAAGAACTGGAAGCAACCTAAATGTCCATTGGTAGATGAATGGATATAGAAGATGTGGTACATAAAAAAAATGGAATATTACTCAGCCATAAGAAGAGGGCAAATCCTAACATTGGCAGCAACATGGATGGAGCTGGATGGTATTATGCTCAGTGAAATAAGCCAAGCAGAGAAAGAGAAATACCAAATGATTTCACAGATCTGTGGACTGTAAGAACGAAAGAAAACCTGAACGAACAAAACAGAAGCGGATTCACAGAACTCAAGAATGGAGTAACAGGTACCAAAGGGAAAGGGAGTTGGGAGAATGGGTGGTTAGGGAGGGATAAGGGGGGAAGTAGAAGGAGGGAATTAAGATTAGCATGCAAATCGGGGTGGGGGGGAGACAGGGAAGGGCTGTACAACAAAGAGAAGACAAGTAGTTATTCTACAACATTTTGCTCTGCTGAGGGACAGTGACTGGAAAGGGGTTAACAGTGGTTACCAGTTATAGGGGAGAGACTACAAAACAAAATATTCTTCATGTAAGTTTAGATTAATGTTAACAAGAAAAAAAAGAAAATAAAGAAAGAAAAGGGGGATAACTTCCTGATAGAATAAAATTAACTGTAAATCAACGATGAATTCATGCCTAAAATATCCTTAATTTTGATCAGTTAAAGATTTGCAGATGATCGGTGTGGAGGTACAGTTATCTGAAAATATTCCTCTCTATTGAGAAAAAAGAAGATCCTGTGTGTTGACCTCCAATGAGTTCTACACAATGGTATAAAGGGCATATAAAAGTGTGGGGCAAAACTTCTCTTTGTGCTTATATAGAGGATCAAAGCCTAATTGGGCTAACCACAAAACGAACTAAGATACGATATGAAGAAGTACTCCCACTTCAGCACTCCCTGGAACAGTCATTCCAGAAGACGATAATCAAAAAATCTCAATAAAGATCCAGGCACTGCTACAGTTGGAGCTGCATTCGTCTCACCAGTTCCTATACCTGCCATGTGAATGGAGAAGGAAATATCTAAGCTGGCCTGTGCATACAGTAAAACAACAAATTTCACTGGGTCTATACTATTGGAACTCAACCAAGAATTAGGAGAAGTGCAAGTTATAGCGCTCCAAAATCTTACAACTACAGACTATCTACTGTTAAAAGAGCATATGGGATGTGAACAGTTCCCAGGAATCGGTTGTTTTAATTTGTCTGATTTCTCTCAGATTGTTCAAGTTCAGTTGGACAATATCCATCATGTCATAGATAATTTATTACAAATGCCTAAGAAGATTAACTGGTTTTCTTGTTTTCACTGGAGATGACTGGTATTTATAGGTCTGCTTTGGTTATGTAAGTGTATTCCTTCTATGTTAATGAGTGTGCGCAATTTAATTAGTAGTTTAAAACCTATACATGCTTAAGTTAGTCTACAAGAAGATATTTCAAAGAAATGAATAATCTTCCCATGTTTTAGTCCGTCTGCTACTTCTATAGCTTTTCTTCTTCTTTGCTAATTACAGCCCTTAAATAGAGGTCGTGCCTCATATCGAAATTACCACATAAGATAATTCTTCCAATGGTAAAGATACTTCAGGAAAAAAGCTGGGCACAGAAACCACATGGCATAAATATGCAAAGAAGAAAAAAGCTAACCTTAAAAACAATATTGTTTCTATCTCACTTTTCAAATTTAAATTTCCCTGTATGGTCACGGAAGATGACTGGTTAGCCAGAGATGGGAAGATTCTTCAAGGGAGGAACAACATAAGACAGGCACAGTCGAAGGGCGGCCATCATGTGAGAAATTGGGAATCTACAGATGTGAGGCTTCAACCTCAATGCCCTTGTATTGATAGAAATCTGCATCCGTGGATGTTTTATTGACTTGTCTAGCTTAGACTAACACTTAGTCTACAGGCACAAACATGATCATCCATAAGTGCTCTCTTACGACACTGAACTATGTTTTCTACCTTTATATTGCATCTACCTACCACTTCACCTTTATATTGAAAAATATTAATAACAATTATAATCATAATAACATAGAAAAGTGGGATAAAACAACAAATCATGTATAAAGCACAAAAAATTAAAAGGAAGAAAGAAAAAAAAACAAAATAAAAGATAAATAAAGACATTACATAATGATGAAGAGCTCAGTTCAACAAGAGGATATAACCATAATGAGTATATATGAATACAATACAGGAGCACCAGCATATGTGAAACAAATACTAACAGAATTACAGGAGGAAATATATTGCAATGCATACACTTTCGGAGACTTCAATCCACCACTCACTCTAAAGGACAGATCCTAGGGACAGAAAATAAGTAAGGACACAGAAGCACTGAACAACACACTAGAACAGATTTCCCTAATAAATATCTATACAGCTCTACATCCAAAATCAACAGGACACAATTTTTTCTCATGTGCACAAGAAACATTCTCCAGAATAGACGACAGAGTAGGCCAAAAAAGGAGCCTCAGTAAATTCCAAAAGATTGAAAACCTATCAAACAACTTTTCAGACCACTAATGCATCAAACTACAAATAAATTGTAGAAAGAAAGCGAAAAAGCTCACAAACACTTGGAGGGTTAACAACATGCTCCTAAATAATCAATAACTCAAAGAACAAATTAAAATGGAGAGTCAGCTCTATATGGAAACAAATGACAAGAACACAAAGCCAAAACTACTGTGGGTACGGCAAAAGCAGTCTTAAGAGGAAAATATATAGCAATCCAGTCACATGTAAAGAAGGAAGAACAATCCCAAATGAATGGTCTAATGTCACAATTATCGAAATTGGTAAAAGGAGAACAAATGAGGCATAAGGTCAACAGAAGTTTGGTAAAAAAAAAAGATCAGAGAAGAAATAAGTAAAGCTGAGAAGAAAACATTAGCAAAAATCAACGAAAGCAAGAGCTGGTTCTTCGGGAAAATAAACAAGATAGTTAAGCCTCTTGCCAGTCTTATTAAGAGGAAGAGAGAGTCAACACACATCTACAGAATCCGAAATAAAAAGGAAAACCACGACGGACACCACAGAAATACAAAGAATTATTAGAGACTAATGTGAAAACCTATACGCTTATAAGCTAGGAAAAAAAGGAGAAATGGATAACTTCCTAGGAGAATAAAACCTTCCATGGGTGACCAAGAAAAAAACAGAAAATTTTAACAGACCAATTACCAGCAACGGAATTGAATCAGTAATCAAAAAACAACCAAAGAACAAATCCACGGGACAGATGGATTTACCTCAGAATTTTATCATACATACAGATCAGACATAAAACCCATACTCCTTAAAGTTTTCCAAAAAAGAGAAGAGGAGGGATTACTCCGAATCTCAGTCTATGAAACCAGTATCACTCCAATAGAAAAACCAGGTGAAAACCGTACCAAAGTAAAAAATCCCTACAGACCATTATCCCTGATGAGCGTAGAAGAAAAGCACAAAACAAAATATTAGCAAACCGAATTCAAAAATACATCCAAAGGATCAAACACCATGACCAAGAGGGATTAACCCCAGGGATGCAGGGATGGTACGACGTTTGATAATCCATCAACATTATCCAGCATATCAACATAAAGACAGAAAAACCCACATGATCATCTCCATAGATGCTGAAAAAGAATTCGACAAAGTTCTACAGCCCTTCATGATAAACACTCTCCACAAAATGTGTATAGAGGACAAGTACCTCAACATAATAAAGGCCATATATGATAAACCCACAGCCCACATCATAGTGAACAGCGAGAAGCTGAAAGCTTCTCTTCTGCGATTGGGTACAAGAAAGGGATGCCCACTCTCCCCACTGTTATTCAACACAGTACTCGAGGTACTAACCACAGCAATTAGACAAAACAAAGAAACACAAGGAATCCATATTGGTAGACAAGAAGTTAAACTGTCTCTATTTGCAGATGACATGAAATTGTACATAAAAAACCCTAAAGACCCCACACCAAAACTACTAGAGCTCATATCGGGATACAGCAAAGTTGCGCGATAGAAAATTAACACACAGAAATCTGTATCTTTCCTGTACACGAACAATGAACCAATAGAAAGAGATATTTGTAAAACAATTCCGTTCACAATGGCAGCAGACAGCATAAAATACCTAGGAATAAACCTAACCAAAGAAGTGATAGACATATACTCAGAAAACAACAGGTCACTCTTAAGAGAAATTAAAGGGGACACTAACAAATGGAAACTCACCCATAAACGTGGCTAGGAAGAATTCATATCATGAAAATGGCCATCCAGCCCTAAGCAATATACAGATTTGATGCTTTCCTATCAAATTACCAGCATCATTCTACAATGAACTGGAACAAATAATTGAAAAATTCATACGGAAACACCAAAGACCCCGAACAGCCAGAGCAATACTGAGAGAGAAGAATAAAGTAGAGGGGCTATCACTCACCAACTTCAAGCTCTACTATAAAGCCATAGTAATCAAGATAATATGGTACTGGCCCAAGAACAGAGCCGCACACAAGGGGAAGAGACTAGACACTCCAGACATTAACCCAAATATTTGTGGTCAATTAATATTTGATAAAGGAGCCATTGACATACAATGGCGAAATGACAGTCACTTCAACAGATTGAGCTGGCAAATCTCGACAGCTACATGAAGGAGAATGAAACTGGACCGTGGTCTAACCCCATATACAAAACTAAATCCAAAATGTATCAAAGACCAGAAGGTAAGTCATGAAATCATTAACGTCTTAGAAGAATATATAGGCAGAATCCTCTTAGACATACAGATGAGTGACCTCTTCTTGAACATATCTCCCGACTAAGGAAAACAACAGCAAAAACGAACAAGTGGGAATATATTAAGGTGAAAAGCTTCTGTAGAGCAGTAGACACCCTCAGTACAACAGAAAGAAGCACTACAGGATGGGAAAATATATTAGTAAATTGCACATCTGATAATGGCTTGACGCCCAAAATATATAAAGAGCTCACATGCCTCCACAAACAAAAAGCAAATAATCCAATAAAAAAATGGGCAGAGGAACTGAACAGACAGTTCTCCAAATAACAAATACAGATGGCCAACAGACACATGAAAAGATGCTCCACAGCTTTATTATCAGAGAAAAGTAAATTAAAACTACAATGAGTTATCACCTCACACCACTAAGGATGGCTATCATTCAAAAGACAAACAACAACAAATGTTGTAGCGGCTGTGGATAAAGGGGAACCCTCCTACACTGCTGGTGGGAATATAAATTAGTTCAACCATTGTGGAAAGGAGTATGGAGGATCCTGAAAATGCTCAGAAAAGACTTACCATTGGACCCAGGAATTCAATTCCAAGAAATATACACTAAGAATGCAGCAATCAAGTTTGAAAAAGACAAACGCAACCCGATGTTCATTGCAGCACTATTTACAAGAGCAAAGAACTGGAAGCAACCGAAATATCCATTGGTAGATGAATGGATATAGAAGATGTGGTACAAAAAAAAAATGGAATATTACTCAGCCATAAGAAGAGGGCAAATCCTAACATTGGCAGCAACATGGTTGGAGCTGGATGGTATTATGCTAAGTGAAATAAGCCAAGCAGAGAAAGAGAAATACCAAATGCTTTCACAGATCTGTAGACTGTAAGTACGAAAGAAAAACTGAACAAACAAAACAGAAGCGGATTCACAGAACTCAAGAATGGAGTAACAGGTACCAAAGGGAAAGGGAGTTGGGAGAATGGGTGGTTAGGGAGGGATAAGGGGGGAAGTAGAAGGAGTTAATTAAGATTAGCATTCTAATGGGGGTGGGTGGAAGACAGGGAAGGGCTGTACAACACAGAGAAGACAAGTAGTTATTCAACAACATTTTGCTCTGCTGAGGGACAGTGACTGGAAAGGGGTTAACAGTGGGGACCAGGTATAGGGGAGAGACTAGAAAACAAAATATTCTTCATGTAAGTTTAGATTAATGTTAACGAGAAAAAAAAGAAAACAAAGAAAGAAAAGGGGGATAACTCCATGATAGAATAAAATTAACTGTAAATCAACGATGAATTCATGCCTAAAATATCCTTAATTTTGATCAGTTAAAGATTTGCAGATGATCGGTGTGGAGGTACAGTTATCTGAAAATATTCCTCTCTATTGAGAAAAAAGAAGTTCCTGTGTGTTGACCTCCAATGAGTTCTACACAATGGTATAAAGGGCATATAAAAGTGTGGGGCAAAACTTCTCTTTGTGCTTATATAGAGGATCAAAGTCTAATTGGGCTAACCACAAAACGAACTAAGATACGATATGAAGAAGTACTTCCCACTTCAGCACTCCAAGGAAGAGTCAATCCAGAAGACGATAATCAAAAAATCTCAATAAAGATCCAGGCACTGCTACAGTTGGAGCTGCATTCGTCTCACCAGTTCCTATAAATGCCATGTGAATGGAGAAGGAAATATCTAAGCTGGCCTGTGCATACAGTAAAACAACAAATTTCACTGGGTCTATACTATTGGAACTCAACCAAGAATTAGGAGAAGTGCAAGTTATAGCGCTCCAAAATCTTACAACTACAGACTATCTACTGTTAAAAGAGCATATGGGATGTGAACAGTTCCCAGGAATCGGTTGTTTTAATTTGTCTGATTTCTCTCAGATTGTTCAAGTTCAGTTGGACAATATCCATCATATCATAGATAATTTTTCACAAATGCCTAAGAAGATTAACTGGTTTTCTTGTTTTCACTGGAGATGGCTGGTATTTATAGGTCTGCTTTGGTTATGTAAGTGTATTCCTTCTATGTTAATGAGTGTGCGCAATTTAATTAGTAGTTTAAAACCTATACATGCTTAAGTTAGTCTACAAGAAGATATTTCAAAGAAATGAATAATCTTCCCATGTTTTCGTCCGTCTTCTACTTCTATAGCTTTTCTTCTTCTTTGCTAATTACAGCCCTTAAATAGAGGTCGTGCCTCATATCGAATTTACCGCATAAGATAATTCTTCCAATGGTAAAGATACTTCAGGAAAAAAGCTGGGCACAGAAACCACATGGCATAAATATGCAAAGAAGTAAATGCTAACCTTAAAAACAATATTGTTTCTATCTCACTTATCAAATTTAAATTTCCCTGTATGGTCCCGGAAGATGACTATTTAGCCAGAGATGGGAAGATTCTTCAAGGGAGGAGCAACATAAAACAGGCACAGTCGAAGGGCGGCCATCATGTGAGAAATTGGGAATCTACAGATGTGAGGCTTCAAACCTCAGTGCCCTTGTATTGAGAGAAATCTGCATCCGTGGATGTTTTATTGCCCTTGCTAGCTTGGACTAACACTTAGTCTACAGGCACACACCTGATCATCCATATGTGCTCTCTTACGACACTGAACTATGTTTTCTACTTTTATATTGCCTCTACCTACCACTTCACATTTATATTGAACAATATTAATAACAATTATAATCATAATAACATAGAAACGTGGGATAAAACAACAAATCATGTATAAAGCACAAAAAATTAAAAGAAAGAAAGAAAGAAAAAAGAAAATAAAAGATAAATAAAGACATTACATAATGATGAAGAGCTCAGTTCAACAAGAGGATATAACCATAATGAGTATATATGAATACAATACAGGAGCACCAGCATATGTGAAAAAAATACTAACAGAATTACAGGAGGAAATAGATTGCAATGCATACACTTTCAGAGACATCAATCCACCACTCACTCCAAAGGACAGATCCTAGGGACAGAAAATAAGTAAGGACACAGAAGCACTGAACAACACACTAGAACAGATGGCCCTAATAAATATCTATACAGCTCTACATCCAAAATCAACAGGACACACTTTTTTCTCACGTGCACAAGAAACATTCTCCAGAATAGACCACAGAGTAGGCCAAAAAAGGAGCCTCAGTAAATTCCAAAAGATTGAAAACCTATCAAACAACTTTTCAGACCACAAATGCATCAAACTACAAACAAATTGTAGAAAGAAAGCGAAAAAGCTCACAAACACTTGGAGGCTTAACAACATGCTCCTAAATAATCAATAACTCAAAGAACAAATTAAAATGCAGATTCAGCTGTATATGGAAACAAATGAAAACTACACAAAGCCAAAACTACCAAGGGTACGGCAAAAGCAGTCTTAAGAGGAAAATATATAGCAATCCAGTCACATGTAAAGAAGGAAGAACAATCCCAAATGAATGGTCTAATGTCACTATTATCGAAATTGGTAAAAGGAGAACAAATGAGGCATAAGGTCAACAGAAGGTTGGTAAAAAAAAAAAAGATCAGAGAAGAAATAAGGAAAGTTGAGAATAAAACATTAGCAAAAATCAACGAAAGCAAGAGCTGGTTCTTCGGGAAAATAAACAAGATAGTTAAACCTCTTGCCAGACTTATTAAGAGGAAGAGAGAGTCAACAGACATCTACAGAATCCGAAATAAAAAGGAAAACCACGACGGACACCACAGAAATACAAAGAATTATTAGAGACTAATGTGAAAACCTATACGCTTATAAGCTGGGAAACCAAGGAGAAATGGACAACTTCTTAGGAGAATAAAACCTTCCATGGCTGACCAAGAAAAAAACAGAAAATCATAATAGACCAATTACCAGCAACGGAATTGAATCAGTAATCAAAAAACAACCAAAGAACAAATCCACGGGACAGATGGATTTACCTCAGAATTTTATCATACATACAGATCAGACATAAAACCCATACTCCTTAAAGTTTTCCAAAAAAGAGAAGAGGAGGGATTACTCCGAATCTCAGTCTATGAAACCAGTATCACTCCAATAGAAAAACCAGGTGAAAACCGTACCAAAGTAAAAAACACTACAGACCATTATCCCTGATGAGCGTAGATGAAAAACACAAAACAAAATATTAGCAAACCGAATTCAAAAATACATCCAAAGATCAAACACCATGACAAAGAGGGATTAACCCCAGGGATGCAGGGATGGTACGACGTTTGATAATCCATCAACATTATCCTGTATATCAACATAAAGACAGACAAACCCACATGATCATATCCATAGATGCTAAAAAAGAATTCGACAAAGTTCTACAACCATTCATGATAAACACTGTCCACAAAATGTGTATAGAGGACAAGTACCTGAACATAATAAAGGCCATATATGATAAACCCACAGCCCACATCATAGTGAACAGCGAGAAGCTGAAAGCTTCTCTTCTGCGATTGGGTACAAGAAAGGGATGCCCACTCTCCGCACTGTTATTCAACACAGTACTCGAGGTACTAACCACAGCAATTAGACAAAACAAAGAAACACAAGGAATCCATATTGGTAGACAAGAAGTTAAACTGTCTCTATTTGCAGATGACATGAAATTGTACATAAAAAACCCTAAAGAC
The DNA here is from genome assembly GCF_030020395.1 of Manis pentadactyla. Classification (NCBI taxonomy): domain Eukaryota; kingdom Metazoa; phylum Chordata; class Mammalia; order Pholidota; family Manidae; genus Manis; species Manis pentadactyla. The sequence goes on from NC_080039.1 coordinate 134,791, forward strand.
CCCACACCAAAACTACTAGAGCTCATATCGGGATACAGCAAAGTGGCGCGATAGAAAATTAACACACAGAAATCTGTAGCTTTCCTGTACACGAACAATGAACCAATAGAAAGAGAAATCTGGAAAACAATTCCGTTCACAATGGCAGAGGAAAGTATAAAATACCTAGGAATAAACCTAACCAAAGAAGTGATAGACATATACTCAGAAAACAACAGGTCACTCTTAAGAGAAATTAAAGGGGACACTAACAAATGGAAACTCACCCATAAACGTGGCTAGGAAGAATTAATATCATGAAAGTGGCCATCCTGCCCTAAGCAATATACAGATTTGATGCTTTCCTATCAAATTACCAGCATCATTCTACAATGAACTGGAACAAATAATTGAAAAATTCATACGGAAACACCAAAGACCCCGAACAGCCAGAGCAATACTGAGAGAGAAGAATAAAGTAGGGGGGATCTCACTCACCAACTTCAAGCTCTACTATAAAGCCATAGTAATCAAGACAATATGGTACTGGCCCAAGAACAGAGCCGCACACCAGTGGAACAGACTAGACACTCCAGACATTAACCCAAATATTTGTGGTCAATTAATATTTGATAAAGGAGCCATGGACATACAATGGCGAAATGACAGTCTCTTCAAAATATTTTGCTGGCAAATCTGGACAGCTACATGAAGGAGAATGGAACTGGACCGTGGTCTAACCCCATATACAAAAGTAAATCCAAAATGTATCAAAGACCAGAAGGTATGTCATGAAACCATTAAACACTTGGAAGAAAACATAAACATAGGCAGAATCCTCTTAGACATACACATGAGTGACATCTTCTTGAACATATCTCCCGACTAAGGAAAACAACAGCAAAAACGAACAAGTGGGAATATATTAAGGTGAAAAGATTCTGTAGAGCAGTAGACACCATCAGTACAACAGAAAGAAGCCCTACAGGATGGGAAAATATATTTGTAAATTACACATCTGATAAAGGCTTGACGCCCTAAATATATAAAGAGCTCACATGCTTCCACAAACAAAAAGCAAATAATCCAATAAAAAAAATGGGCAGAGGAACTGAACAGACAGTTCTCCAAATAACAAATACAGATGGCCAACAGACACATGAAAAGATGCTCCACATCTTTATTATCAGAGAAAAGTAAATTAAATCTTCAATGAGTTATCACCACACAACACTAAGGATGGCTATCATTCAAAAGACAAACAACAACAAATGTTGTTGCGGCTGTGGATAAAGGGGAACCCTCCTACACTGCTGGTGGGAATGTAAATTAGTTCAACCATTGTGGAAAGGAGTATGGAGGATCCTGAAAATGCTCAGAGGAGACTTACCATTGGACCCAGGAATTCCATTCCAAGGAATATACACTAAGAATGCAGAAATCAAGTTTGGAAAAGACAAACGCACCGCGATGTTTATTGCAGCACTATTTACAAGAGCAAAGAACTGGAAGCAACCTAAATATCCATTGGTAGATGAATGGATATAGAAGATGTGGTACATAAGCAAAATGGAATATTACTCAGCCAAAAGAAGAGGGCAAATCCTACCATTGGCAGCAACATGGATGGAGCTGGAGTTTATTATGCTCAGTGAAATAAGCCAAGCAGAGAAAGAGAAATACCAAATGATTTCACAGATCTGTGGAATGTAAGAACGAAAGAAAAACTGAACGAACAAAACAGAAGCGGATTCACAGAACTCAAGAATGGAGTAACAGGTACCAAAGGGAAAGGGAGTTGGGAGGATGGGTGGTTAGGGAGGGATAACGGGGGAAGTAGAAGGAGGGTATTAAGATTAGCATGATAATGGGGGTGGGTGGGAGAAAGGGAAAGGCTGTACAACACAGAGAAGACAAGTAGTTATTCAACAACATTTTGCTCTGCTGAGGGACAGTGACTGGAAAGGGGTTAACAGTGGGGACCAGGTATAGGGGAGAGACTAGAAAACAAAATATTCTTCATGTAAGTTTAGATTAATGTTAACGAGAAAAAAAAGAAAATAAAGAAACAAAAGGGGGATAACTTCCTGATAGAATAAAATTAACTGTAAATCAACGATGAATTCATGCCTAAAATATCCTTAATTTTGATCAGTTAAAGATTTGCAGATGATCGGTGTGGAGGTACAGTTTTCTGAAAATATTCCTCTCTATTGAGAAAAAAGAAGTTCCTGTGTGTTGACCTCCAATGAGTTCTACACAATGGTATAAAGGGCATATAAAAGTGTGGGGCAAAACGTCTCTTTGTGCTTATATAGAGGATCAAAGCCTAATTGGGCTAACCACAAAACGAACTAAGATACAATATGAAGAAGTACTTCCCACTTCAGCACTCCCTGGAAGAGTCATTCCAGAAGACGATAATCAAAAAATCTCAATAAAGATCCAGGCACTGCTACAGTTGGAGCTGCATTCGTCTCACCAGTTCCTATACCTGCCATGTGAATGGAGAAGGAAATATCTAAGCTGGCCTGTGCATACAGTAAAACAACAAATTTCACTGGGTCTATACTATTGGAACTCAACCAAGAATTAGGAGAAGTGCAAGTTATAGCGCTCCAAAATCTTACAACTACAGACTATCTACTTTTAAAAGAGCATATGTGATGTGAACAGTTCCCAGGAATCGGTTGTTTTAAATTGTCTGATTTCTCTCAGATTGTTCAAGTTCAGTTGGACAATATCCATCATATCATAGATAATTTTTCACAAATGCCTAAGAAGATTAACTGGTTTTCTTGTTTTCACTGGAGATGGCTGGTATTTATAGGTCTGCTTTGGTTATGTAAGTGTATTCCTTCTATGTTAATGAGAGTGCGCAATTTAATTAGTAGTTTAAAACCTATACATGCTTAAGTTAGTCTACAAGAAGATATTTCAAAGAAATGAATAATCTTCCCATGTTTTCGTCCGTCTGCTACTTCTATAGCTTTTCTTCTTCTTTGCTAATTACAGCCCTTAAATAGAGGTCGTGCCTCATATCGAATTTACCGCATAAGATAATTCTTCCAATGGTAAAGATACTTCAGGAAAAAAGCTGGGCACAGAAAAAACATTGCATAAATATGCAAAGAAGTAAATGCTAACCTTAAAAACAATATTGTTTCTATCTCACTTATCAAATTTAAATTTCCCTGTATGGTCCCGGAAGATGACTAGTTAGCAAGAGATGGGAAGATTCTTCAAGGGAGGAACAACATAAAACAGGCACAGTCGAAGGGCGGCCATCATGTGAGAAATTGGGAATCTACCGATGTGAGGCTTCAAACCTCAGTGCCCTTGTATTGAGAGAAATCTGCATCCGTGGATGTTTTATTGCCCTTGTCTAGCTTGGACTAACACGTAGTCTACAGGCACACACCTGATCATCCATATGTGCTCTCTTACGACACTGAACTATGTTTTCTACCTTTATATTGCCTCTACCTACCACTTCACATTTATGTTGAAAAGTATTAATAACAATTATAATCATAATAACATAGAAACGTGGGATAAAACAACAAATCATGTATAAAGCACAAAAAATTAAAAGAAAGAAAGAAAGAAAAAAGAAAATAAAAGATAAATGAAGACATTACATAATGATGAAGATCTCAGTTCAACAAGAGGATATAACCATAATGAGTATATATGAATAAAATTCAGGAGCACCAGCCTATGTGAAACAAATACTAACAGAATTAAAGGAGGAAATAGACTGCAATTCATACACTTTCGGAGACTTCAATCCACCACTCAGTCCAAAGGACAGATCCTAGGGACAGAAAATAAGTAAGGATAAAAAAGCACTGAACAAAACACTAGAACAGATGGCTCTAGTAAATATCTATACAGCTCTACATCCAAAATCAACAGGACACACTTTTTTCTCACGTGCACAAGAAACATTCTGCAGAATAGAACACAGAGTAGGCCAAAAAAGGAGCCTCAGTAAATTCCAAAAGATTGAAAACCTATCAAACAACTTTTCAGACCCCAAAGGCATCAAACTACAAACAAATTGTAGAAAGAAACCGAAAAATCTCACAAACACTTGGAGGCTTAACAACATGCTCCTAAGTAATCAATAACTCAAAGAACAAATTAAAATGCAGATTCAGCTGTATATGGAAACAAATGACAACTACACAAAGCCAAAACTACTGTGGGTACGGCAAAAGCAGTCTTAAGAGGAAAATATATAGCAATCCAGTCACATGTAAAGAAGGAAGAAAAATCCCAAATGAATGGTCTAATGTCACAATTATCGAAATTGGTAAAAGGAGAACAAATGAGGCATAAGGTCAACAGAAGGTTGGTAAAAAAAAAAGATCAGAGAAGAAATAAGGAAAGTTGAGAAGAAAACATTAGCAAAAATCAACGAAAGCAAGAGCTGGTTCTTCGGGAAAATAAACAAGATAGTTAAGCCTCTTGCCAGACTTATTAAGAGGAAGAGAGAGTCAACACACATCTACAGAATCCGAAATAAAAAGGAAAACCACGACGGAAACCACAGAAATACAAAGAATTATTAGAGAGTAATGTGAAAACCTATACGCTTATAAGCTGGAAAACCAAGGAGAAATGGACAACTTCCTAGGAGAATAAAATCTTAAATTGCTGACCCAGAAAAAAACAGAAAATTTTAACAGAACAATTATCAGCAACGGAATTGAATCAGTAAGCAAAAAACAACCAAAGAACAAATCCCCGGGACAGATGGATTTACCTCAGAATTTTATCATACATACAGATCAGACATAAAACCCATACTCCTTAAAGTTTTCCAAGAAAGTGAAGAAGAGGGATTACTCCGAATCTCAGTCTATGAAACCAGTATCACTCCAATAGAAAAACCAGGTGAAAACCGTACCAAAGTAAAAAACCCTACAGACCATTATCCCTGATGAGCGTAGATGAAAAACACAAAACAAAATATTAGCAAACCGAATTCAAAAATACATCCAAAGGATCAAACACCATGACCAAGAGGGATTAACCCCAGGGATGCAGGGATGGTACGACGTTTGATAATCCATCAACATTATCCAGCATATCAACATAAAGACAGACAAACCCACATGATCATCTCCATAGATGCTGAAAAAGAATTCGACAAAGTTCTACAACCCTTCATGATAAACACTCTCCACTAAATGTGTAGAGAGGACAAGTACCTCAACATAATAAAGGCCATATATGATAAACCCACAGCCCACATCATAGTGAACAGCGAGAAGCTGAAAGCTTCTCTTCTGCGATTGGGTACAAGAAAGGGATGCCCACTCTCCCCACTGTTATTCAACACAGTACTCGAGGTCCTATCCACAGCAATTAGACAAAACAACGAAACACAAGGAATCCATATTGGTAGACGAGATGTTAAACTGTCTCTATTTGCAGATGACATGAAATTGTACATAAAAAACCCTAAAGACCCCACACCAAAACTACTAGAGCTCATATCGGGATACAGCAAATTTGCGCGATAGAAAATTAACACTCAGAAATCTGTAGCTTTCCTGTACACGTACAATGAACCAATAGAAAGAGAAATCTGGAAAACAATTCCGTTCGTAATAGCAGCAGAATGTATAAAACACCTAGGAATAAACCTAACCAAAGAAGTGATAGACATATACTCAGAAAACAGCAGGTCACTCTTAAGAGAAATTTAAGGGGACACTAACAAATGGAAACTCACCCATAAACGTGGCTAGGAAGAATTAATATCATGAAACTGGCCATCCTGCCCTAAGCAATATACAGATTTGATGCTTTCCTATCAAATTACCAGCAACATTCTTCAATGAACTGGATCAAATAATTGAAAAATTCATACGGAAACACCAAAAACCCCGAATAGACAGAGCAATACTGAGAAGGAAGAATAAAGTAGGGGGGATCTCACTCACCAACTTCAAGCTCTACTATAAATCCATAGTAATCAAGACAATATGGTACTGGCACAAGAATAGAGCCACACACCAGTGGAACAGAGTAGACACTCCAGACATTAACCCAAATATTTGTGGTCAATTAATATTTGATAAAGGAGCCATTGACATACAATGGCGTAATGACAGTCTCTTCAACAGATTGTGCTGGCAAATCTGGACAGCTACATGAAGGAGAATGAAACTGGACCGTGGTCTAACCACATATAGAAAAGTAAATCCAAAATGTAGCAAAGACCGGAAGGTATGTCATGAAACCATTAAAGTCTTGGAAGAAAACATAAACATAGGCAGAATCCTCTTAGACATACACATGAGTGACATCTTCTTGAACATATCTCCCGACTAAGGAAAACAACAGCAAAAACGAACAAGTGGGAATATATTAAGGTGAAAAGATTCTGTAGAGCAGTAGACACCATCAGTACAACAGAAAGAAGCCCTACAGGATGGGAAAATATATTTGTAAATTACACATCTGATAAAGGCTTGACGCCCAAAATATATAAAGAGCTCACATGCTTCCACAAACAAAAAGCAAATAATCCAATAAAAAAAATGGGCAGAGGAACTGAACAGACAGTTCTCCAAATAACAAATACAGATGGCCAACAGACACATGAAAAGATGCTCCACATCTTTATTATCAGAGAAAAGTAAATTAAATCTACATTGAGTTATCACCACACAACACTAAGGATGGCTATCATTCAAAAGACAAACAACAACAAATGTTGTTGCGGCTGTGGATAAAGGGGAACCCTCCTACACTGCTGGTGGGAATTTAAAATAGTTCTACCATTGTGGAAAGTAGTATGGAGCATCCTGAAAATGCTCAGAAAAGACTTAAAATTGGACCCAGGTATTCCATTCCAAGGAATATACACTAAGAATGCAGAAATCAAGTTTGGAAAAGACAAACGCACCCCGATGTTTATTGCAGCACTATTTACAAGAGCAAAGAACTGGAAGCAACCTAAATATCCATTGGTAGATGAATGGATATAGAAGATGTGGTACATAAACAAAATGGAATATTACTCAGCCATAAGAAGAGGGCAAATCCTACCATTGGCAGCAACATGGATGGAGCTGGAGGGTATTATGCTCAGTAAAATAAGCCAAGCAGAGAAAGAGAAATACCAAATGATTTCACTGATCTGTGGACTGTAAGAACGAAAGAAAAACTGAACGAACAAAACAGAAGCGGATTCACAGAACTCAAGAATGGAGTACAGGTACCAAAGGGAAAGGGAGTTGGGAGGATGGGTGGTTAGGGATTGATAAGGGGGGAAGTAGAAGGAGGGTATTAAGATTAGCATGATAATGGGGGTGGGTGGGAGAAAGGGAAGGGCTGTACAACACAGAGAAGAAAAGCAGTTATTCTACAACATTTTGTTCTGCTGAGGGACAGTGAGTGGAAAGGGGTTAACAGTGGGGAACAGGTATAGGGGAGAGACTAGAAAACAAAATATTCTTCATGTAAGTTTAGATTAATGTTAACGAGAAAAAAAAGAAAATAAAGAAACAAAAGGGGGATAACTTCCTGATAGAATAAAATTAACTGTAAATCAACGATGAATTCATGCCTAAAATATCCTTAATTTTGATCAGTTAAAGATTTGCAGATGATCGGTGTGGAGGTACAGTTTTCTGAAAATATTCCTCTCTATTGAGAAAAAAGAAGTTCCTGTGTGTTGACCTCCAATGAGTTCTACACAATGGTATAAAGGGCATATAAAATTGTGGGGCAAAACGTCTCTTTGTGCTTATATAGAGGATCAAAGCCTAATTGGGCTAACCACAAAACGAACTAAGATACGATATGAAGAAGTACTTCCCACTTCAGCACTCCCTGGAAGCGTCATTCCAGAAGACGATAATCAAAAAATCTCAATAAAGATCCAGGCACTGCTACAGTTGGAACTGCATTCGTCTCACCAGTTCCTATACCAGCCATGTGAATGGAGAAGGAAATATCTAAGCTGGCCTGTGCATACAGTAAAACAACAAATTTCACTGGGTCTATACTATTGGAACTCAACCAAGAATTAGGAGAAGTGCAAGTTATAGCGCTCCAAAATCTTACAACTACAGACTATCTACTGTTAAAAGAGCATATGGGATGTGAACAGTTCCCAGGAATCGGTTGTTTTAATTTGTCTGATTTCTCTCAGATTGTTCAAGTTCAGTTGGACAATATCCATCATGTCATAGATAATTTTTCACAAATGCCTAAGAAGATTAACTGGTTTTCTTGTTTTCACTGGAGCTGGCTGGTATTTATAGGTCTGCTTTGGTTATGTAAGTGTATTCCTTCTATGTTAATGAGAGTGCGCAATTTAATTAGTAGTTTAAAACCTATACATGCTTAAGTTAGTCTACAAGAAGATATTTCAAAGAAATGAATAATCTTCCCATGTTTTCGTCCGTCTGCTACTTCTATAGCTTTTCTTCTTCTTTGCTAATTACAGCCCTTAAATAGAGGTCGTGCCTCATATCGAATTTACCGCATAAGATAATTCTTCCAATGGTAAAGATACTTCAGGAGAAAAGCTGGGCACAGAAACCACATGGCATAAATATGCAAAGAAGTAAATGCTAACTTTAAAAAGAATATTTTTTCTATCTCACTTATCAAATTTAAATTTCCCTGTATGTTCCCGGAAGATGTCAAGTTAGCCAGAGATGGGAAGATTCTTCAAGGGAGGAACAACATAAAACAGGCACAGTCGAAGGGCGGCCATCATGTGAGAAATTGGGAATCTACAGATGTGAGGCTTCAAACCTCAATGCCCTTGTATTGAGAGAAATCTGCATCCGTGGATATTTTATTGACTTGTCTAGCTTGGACTAACACTTAGTCTACAGGCACAAACATGATCATCCATAAGTGCTCTCTTACGACACTGAACTATGTTTTCTATCTTTATATTGCATCAACCTACCACCTCACCGTTATATTGAAAAATATTAATAACAATTATAATCATAATAACATAGAAACGTGGGATAAAACAACAAATCATGTATAAAGCACAAAAAATTATAAGAAAGAAAGAAAAAAAAAGAAAATAAAAGATAAATAAAGACATTGCATAATGATGAAGAGCTCTGTTCAACAAGAGGATATAACCATAATGAGTATATATGAATACAATACAGGAGCAGCAGCATATGTGAAACAAGTACCAGCAGAAGTAAAGGGGGAAATAGACTGCAATGCATACACTTTCGAAGACTTCAAACCACCACTCAGTGCAAAGGACAGATCCTAGGGACAGAAAATAAGTAAGGACACAGAAGCACTGAACAACACACTAGAACAGATGGCCCTAATAAATATCTGTACAGCTCTACATCCAAAATCACCAGGACACACTTTTTTCTCACGTGCACAAGAAACATTCTCCAGAATAGACCACAGATTAGTCCAAAAAAGGAGCCTCAGTAAATTCCAAAAGATTGAAAACCTATCAAACAACTTTTCAGACCACAAATGCATCAAACTACAAACAAATTGTAGAAAGAAAGCGAAAAAGCTCACAAACACTTGGAGGCTTAACAACATGCTCTTAAATAATCAATAACTCAAAGAACAAATTAAAATGCAGTTTCAGCTGTATATGGAAACAAATGACAACTACACAAAGCCAAAACTACTGTGGGTACGGCAAAAGCAGTCTTAAGAGGAAAATATATAGCAATCCAGTCACATGTAAAGAAGGAAGAAAAATCCCAAATGAATGGTCTAATGTCACAATTATCGAAATTGGTAAAAGGAGAACAAATGAGGCATAAGGTCAACAGAAGGTTGGTAAAAAAAAAAGATCAGAGAAGAAATAAGGAAAGTTGAGAAGAAAACATTAGCAAAAATCAACGAAAGCAAGAGCTGGTTCTTCGGGAAAATAAACAAGATAGTTAAGCCTCTTGCCAGACTTATTAAGAGGAAGAGAGAGTCAACACACATCTACAGAATCCGAAATAAAAAGGAAAACTACGACGGACACCACAGAAATACAAAGAATTATTAGAGAGTAATGTGAAAACCTATACGCTTATAAGCTGGGAAACCAAGGAGAAATGGACAACTTCCTAGGAGAATAAAACCTTCCATGGCTGACCAAGAAAAAAACAGAAAATCTTAACAGACCAATTACCAGCAACGGAATTGAATCAGTAATCAAAAAACAACCAAAGAACAAATCCACGGGACAGATGGATTTACCTCAGAATTTTATCATACATACAGATCAGACATAAAACCCATACTCCTTAAAGTTTTCCAAAAAAGAGAAGAGGAGGGATTACTCCGAAACTCAGTCTATGAAACCAGTATCACTCCAATAGAAAAACCAGGTGAAAACCGTACCAAAGTAAAAAACCCTACAGACCATTATCCCTGATGAGCGTAGATGAAAAACACAAAACAAAATATTAGCAAACCGAATTCAAAAATACATCCAAAGGATCAAACACCATGACCAAGAGGGATTAACCCCAGGGATGCAGGGATGGTACGACGTTTGATAATCCATCAACATTATCCAGCATATCAACATAAAGACAGACAAACCCACATGATCATCTCCATAGATGCTGAAAAAGAATTCGACAAAGTTCTACAACCCTTCATGATAAACACTCTCCACAAAATGTGTATAGAGGACAAGTACCTCAACATAATAAAGGCCATATATGATAAACCCACAGCCCACATCATAGTGAACAGCGAGAAGCTGAAAGCTTCTCTTCTGCGATTGGGTACAAGAAAGGGATGCCCACTCTCCCCACTGTTATTCAACACAGTACTCGAGGTACTAACCACAGCAATTAGACAAAACAAAGAAACACAAGGAATCCATATTGGTAGACAAGAAGTTAAACTGTCTCTATTTGCAGATGACATGAAATTGTACATAAAAAACCCTAAAGACCCCACACCAAAACTACTAGAGCTCATATCGGGATACAGCAAAGTTGCGCGATAGAAAATTAACACACAGAAATCTGTAGCTTTCCTGTACACGAACAATGAACCAATAGAAAGAGAAATCTGGAAAACAATTCCGTTCACAAAGGCAGCAGAAAGCATAAAATACCTAGGAATAAACCTAACCAAAGAAGTGATAGACATATACTCAGAAAACAACAGGTCACTCTTAAGAGAAATTAAAGGGGACACTAACAAATGGAAACTCACCCATAAACGTGGCTAGGAAGAATTCATATCATGAAAATGACCATCCTGCCCTAAGCAATATACAGATTTGATGCTTTCCTATCAAATTACCAGCAACATTCTACAATGTACTGGAACAAATAATTGAAAAATTCATACGGAAACACCTAAGACCTCGAAAAGCCAGAGCAATACTGAGAGTGAAGAATAAAGTAGCGGGGCTCTCACTCACCAACTTCCAGCTCTACTATAAAGCCATAGTAATCAAGACAATATGGTACTGTCCCAAGAACAGAGCCGCACACCAGGGGAACAGACTAGACACTCCAGACATTAACCCAAATATTTCTGGTCAATTAATATTTGAAAAAGGAGCCATTGATATACAATTGCGTAATGACAGTCTCTTCAACAGATTGTGCTGGCAAATCTGGACAGCTACATGAAGGAGAATGAAACTGGACCGTGGTCTAACCCCATATACAAAAGTAAATCCAAAATGTATCAAAGACCGGAAGGTAAGTCATGAAACCATTAACGTCTTAGAAGTATACATAGGCAGAATCCTCTTAGACATACACATGAGTGACCTCTTCTTGAACATATCTCCCGACTAAGGAAAACAACAGCAAAAATGAACAAGTGGGAATATATTAAGTTGAAAAGCTTCTGTAGAGCAGTAGACACCATCAGTACAACAGAAAGTATCCCTACAGGATCGGAAAATATACTAGTAAATTGCACATCTGATAAAGGCTTGACGCCCAAAATATATAAAGAGCTCACATGCCTCCACAAACAAAAAGCAAATAATTCAATAAAAAAATGGGCAGAGGAACTGAACAGACAGTTCTCCAAATAACAAATACAGATGGCCAACAGACACATGAAAGATGCTCCACATCTTTATTATCAGAGAAAAGTAAATTAAAACTACAATGAGTTATCACCTCACACCACTAAGGATGGCTATCATTCAAAAGACAAACAACAACAAATGTTGTTGCGGCTGTGGATAAAGGGGAACCCTCCTAAACTGCTGGTGGGAATGTAAATTAGTTCAACCATTGTGGAAAGGAGTATGGAGGATCCTGAAAATGCTCAGAAAAGACTTACCGTTGGACCCAGGAATTCCATTCCAAGAAATATACACTAAGAATGCAGCAATCAAGTTTGAAAAAGACAAACGCACCGCGATGTTTATTGCAGCACTATTTACAAGAGCAAAGAACTGGAAGCAACCTAAATATCCATTGGTAGATGAATGGATATAGAAGATGTGGTACATAAACAAAATGGAATATTACTCAGCCATAAGAAGAGGGCAAATCCTACCATTGACGGCAACATGGATGGAGCTGTAGGGTATTATGCTCAGTGAAATAAGCCAAGCAGAGAAAGAGAAATACCAAATGATTTCACTGATTTGTGGACTGTAAGAACGAAAGAAAAACTGAACGAACAAAACAGAAGCGGATTCACAGAACTCAAGAATGGAGTAACAGGTACCAAAGGGAAAGGGAGTTGGGAGAATGGGTGGTTAGGGAGGGATAAGGGGAGAAGTAGAAGGAGGGAATTAAGATTAGCATGCTAATGGGAGTGGGTGGGAGACAGGGAAGGGCTGTACAACACAGAGAAGACAAGTAGTTATTCTACAACATTTTGCTCTGCTGAGGGACAGTGACTGGAAAGGGGTTAACAGTGGGGACCAGTTATAGGAGAGAGACTAGAAAACAAAATATTCTTCATGTAAGTTTAGATTAATGTTAACGAGAAAAAAAAGAAAATAAAGAAAGAAAAGGGGGATAACTTCCTGATAGAATAAAATTAACTGTAAATCAACGATGAATTCATGCCTAAAATATCCTTAATTTTGTTCAGTTAAAGATTTGCAGATGATCGGTGTGGAGGTACAGTTATCTGAAAATATTCCTCTCTATTGAGAAAAAAGAAGTTCCTGTGTGTTGACCTCCAATGAGTTCTACACAATGGTATAAATTGCATATAAAAGTGTGGGGCAAAACGTCTCTTTGTGCTTATATAGAGGATCAAAGCCTAATTGGACTAACCACAAAACGAACTAAGAAACGATATGAAGAAGTACTTAACACTTCAGCACTCCCTGAAAGAGTCATTCCAGAAGACGATAATCAAAAAATCTCAATAAAGATCCAGGCACTGCTACAGTTGGAGCTGCATTCGTCTCACCAGTTCCTATACCTGCCATGTGAATGGAGAAGGAAATATCTAAGCTGGCCTGTGCATACAGTAAAACAACAAATTTCACTGGGTCTATACTATTGGAACTCAACCAAGAATTAGGAGAAGTGCAAGTTATAGCGCTCCAAAATCTTACAACTACAGACTATCTACTGTTAAAAGAGCATATGGGATGTGAACAGTTCCCAGGAATCGGTTGTTTTAATTTGTCTGATTTCTCTCAGATTGTTCAAGTTCAGTTGGACAATATCCATCATATCATAGATAATTTTTCACAAATGCCTAAGAAGATTAACTGGTTTTCATGTTTTCACTGGAGATGGCTGTTATTTATAGGTCTGCTTTGGTTATGTAAGTGTATTCCTTCTATGTTAATGAGTGTGCGCAATTTAATTAGTAGTTTAAAACCTATACATGCTTAAGTTAGTCTACAAGAAGATACTTCAAAGAAATGAATAATCTTTCCATGTTTTAGTCCGTCTGCTACTTCTATAGCTTTTCTTCTTCTTTGCTAATTACAGCCCTTAAATAGAGGTCGTGCCTCATATCGAATTTACCGCATAAGATAATTCTTCCAATGGTAAAGATACTTCAGGAAAAAAGCTGGGCACAGAAACCACATGGCATAAATATGCAAAGAAGTAAATGCTAACCTTAAAAACAATATTGTTTCTATCTCACTTATCAAATTTAAATTTCCCTGTATGGTCCCGGAAGATGACTAGTTAGCCAGATATGGGAAGATTCTTCAAGGGAGGAACAACATAAAACAGGCACAGTCGAAGGGCGGCCATCATGTGAGAAATTGGGAATCTACAGATGTGAGGCTTCAAACCTCAGTGCCCTTGTATTGAGAGAAATCTGCATCCGTGGATGTTTTATTGCCCTTGTCTAGCTTGGACTAACACTTAGTCTACAGGCACACACCTGATCAAAAATATGTGCTCTCTTATGACACTGAACTATGTTTTCTACCTTTATATTGCCTCTACCTACCACTTCACATTTATATTGAAAAATATTAATAACAATTATAATCTTAATAACATAGAAACGTGGGATAAAACAACAAATCATGTATAAAGCACAAAAAATTAAAAGAAAGAAAGAAAGAAAAAAGAAAATAAAAGATAAATAAAGACATTACATAATGATGAAGAGCTCAGTTCAACAAGAGGATATAACCATAATGAGTATATATGAATACAATACAGGAGCACCAGCATATGTGAAACAAATACTAACAGAATTACAGGAGGAAATAGATTGCAATGCATACACTTTCGGAGACTTCAATCCACCACTCAGTCCAAAGGACAGATCCTAGGGATAGAAAATAAGTAAGGACACAGAAGCACTGAACAACACACTAGAACAGATGGCCCTAATAAATATCTATACAGCTCTACATCCAAAATCAACAGGACACACTTTTTTCTCATGTGCACAAGAAACATTCTCCAGAATAGACCACAGAGTAGGCAACAAAAGGAGCCTCAGTAAATTCCAAAAGATTGAAAACCTATCAAACAACTTTTCAGACCACAAATGCATCAAACTACAAACAAATTGTAGAAAGAAAGCGAAAAAGCTCACAAACACTTGGAGGCTTAACAACATGCTCCTAAATAATCAATAACTCAAAGAACAAATTAAAATGCAGTTTCAGCTGTATATGGAAACAAATGACAACTACACAAAGCCAAAACTACTGTGGGTACGGCAAAAGCAGTCTTAAGAGGAAAATATATAGCAATCCAGTCACATGTAAAGAAGGAAGAAAAATCCCAAATGAATGGTCTAATGTCACAATTATCGAAATTGGTAAAAGGAGAACAAATGAGGCATAAGGTCAACAGAAGGTTGGTAAAAAAAAAAGATCAGAGAAGAAATAAGTAAAGTTGAGAAGAAAACATTAGCAAAAATCAACGAAAGCAAGAGCTGGTTCTTCGGGAAAATAAACAAGATAGTTAAGCCTCTTGCCAGACTTATTAAGAGGAAGAGAGAGTCAACACACATCTACAGAATCCGAAATAAAAAGGAAAACTACGACGGACACCACAGAAATACAAAGAATTATTAGAGAGTAATGTGAAAACCTATACGCTTATAAGCTGGGAAACCAAGGAGAAATGGACAACTTCCTAGGAGAATAAAACCTTCCATGGCTGACCAAGAAAAAAACAGAAAATCTTAACAGACCAATTACCAGCAACGGAATTGAATCAGTAATCAAAAAACAACCAAAGAACAAATCCACGGGACAGATGGATTTACCTCAGAATTTTATCATACATACAGATCAGACATAAAACCCATACTCCTTAAAGTTTTCCAAAAAAGAGAAGAGGAGGGATTACTCCGAAACTCAGTCTATGAAACCAGTATCACTCCAATAGAAAAACCAGGTGAAAACCGTACCAAAGTAAAAAACCCTACAGACCATTATCCCTGATGAGCGTAGATGAAAAACACAAAACAAAATATTAGCAAACCGAATTCAAAAATACATCCAAAGGATCAAACACCATGACCAAGAGGGATTAACCCCAGGGATGCAGGGATGGTACGACGTTTGATAATCCATCAACATTATCCAGCATATCAACATAAAGACAGACAAACCCACATGATCATCTCCATAGATGCTGAAAAAGCATTCGACAAAGTTCTACAACAATTCATGATAAACACTCTCCACAAAATGTGTATAGAGGACAAGTACCTCAACATAATAAAGGCCATATATGATAAACCCACAGCCCACATCATAGTGAACAGCGAGAAGCTGAAAGCTTCTCTTCTGCGATTGGGTACAAGAAAGGGATGCCCACTCTCCCCACTGTTATTCAACACAGTACTCGAGTTACTAACCACAGTAATTAGACAAAACAACGAAACACAAGGAATCCATATTGGTAGACAAGAAGTTAAACTGTCTCTATTTGCAGATGACATGAAATTGTACATAAAAAACCCTAAAGACCCCACACCAAAACTACTAGAGCTCATATCGGGATACAGCAAAGTTGCGCGATAGAAAATTAACACACAGAAATCTGTAGCTTTCCTGTACACGAACAATGAACCAATAGAAAGAGAAATCTGGAAAACAATTCCGTTCACAAAGGCAGCAGAAAGCATAAAATACCTAGGAATAAACCTAACCAAAGAAGTGATAGACATATACTCAGAAAACAACAGGTCACTCTTAAGAGAAATTAAAGGGGACACTAACAAATGGAAACTCACCCATAAACGTGGCTAGGAAGAATTCATATCATGAAAATGACCATCCTGCCCTAAGCAATATACAGATTTGATGCTTTCCTATCAAATTACCAGCAACATTCTACAATGAACTTTAACAAATAATTGAAAAATTCATACGGAAACACCTAAGACCCCGAACAGCCAGAGCAATACTGAGAGTGAAGAATAAAGTAGCGGGGCTCTCACTCACCAACTTCCAGCTCTACTATAAAGCCATAGTAATCAAGACAATATGGTACTGTCCCAAGAACAGAGCCGCACACCAGGGGAACAGACTAGACACTCCAGACATTAACCCAAATATTTCTGGTCAATTAATATTTGAAAAAGGAGCCATTGATATACAATTGCGTAATGACAGTCTCTTCAACAGATTGTGCTGGCAAATCTGGACAGCTACATGAAGGAGAATGAAACTGGACCGTGGTCTAACCCCATATACAAAAGTAAATCCAAAATGTATCAAAGATCGGAAGGTAAGTCATGAAACCATTAACGTCTTAGAAGAATATATAGGCAGAATCCTCTTAGACATACACATGAGTGACCTCTTCTTGAACATATCTCCCGACTAAGGAAAACAACAGCAAAAACGAACAAGTGGGAATATATTAAGGTGAAAAGCTTCTGTAGAGCAGTAGACACCATCAGTACAACAGAAAGAAGCACTACAGGATGGGAAAATATATTAGTAAATTGCACATCTGATAAAGGCTTGACGCCCAAAATATATAAAGAGCTCACATGCCTCCACAAACAAAAAGCAAATAATCCAATAAAAAAAATGGGCAGAGGAACTGAACAGACAGTTCTCCAAATAACAAATACAGATGGCCAACAGACACATGAAAAGATGCTCCACATCTTTATTATCAGAGAAAAGTAAATTAAATCTACAATGAGTTAACACCACACAGCACTAAGGATGGCTATCATTCAAAAGACAAAAAACAACAAATGTTGTTGCGGCTTGGATAAAGGGGAAACCTCCTACACTGCTGGTGGGAATTTAAATTAGTTCAACCATTGTGGAAAGGAGTATGGAGGATCCTGAAAATGCTCAGAAAAGACTTACCATTGGACCCAGGAATTCCATTCCAAGGAATATACACTAAGAATGCAGAAATCAAGTTTGGAAAAGACAAACGCACCCCGATGTTTATTGCAGCACTATTTACAAGAGCAAAGAACTGGAAGCAACCTAAATATCCATTGGTAGATGAATGGATATAGAAGATGTGGTACATAAACAAAATGGAATATTACTCAGCCATAAGAAGAGGGCAAATCCTACCATTGACGGCAACATGGATGGAGCTGTAGGGTATTATGCTCAGTGAAATAAGCCAAGCAGAGAAAGAGAAATACCAAATGATTTCACTGATTTGTGGACTGTAAGAACGAAAGAAAAACTGAACGAACAAAACAGAAGCGGATTCACAGAACTCAAGAATGGAGTAACAGGTACCAAAGGGAAAGGGAGTTGGGAGAATGGGTGGTTAGGGAGGGATAAGGGGAGAAGTAGAAGGAGGGAATTAAGATTAGCATGCTAATGGGAGTGGGTGGGAGACAGGGAAGGGCTGTACAACACAGAGAAGACAAGTAGTTATTCTACAACATTTTGCTCTGCTGAGGGACAGTGACTGGAAAGGGGTTAACAGTGGGGACCAGTTATAGGAGAGAGACTAGAAAACAAAATATTCTTCATGTAAGTTTAGATTAATGTTAACGAGAAAAAAAAGAAAATAAAGAAAGAAAAGGGGGATAACTTCCTGATAGAATAAAATTAACTGTAAATCAACGATGAATTCATGCCTAAAATATCCTTAATTTTGTTCAGTTAAAGATTTGCAGATGATCGGTGTGGAGGTACAGTTATCTGAAAATATTCCTCTCTATTGAGAAAAAAGAAGTTCCTGTGTGTTGACCTCCAATGAGTTCTACACAATGGTATAAATTGCATATAAAAGTGTGGGGCAAAACGTCTCTTTGTGCTTATATAGAGGATCAAAGCCTAATTGGACTAACCACAAAACGAACTAAGAAACGATATGAAGAAGTACTTAACACTTCAGCACTCCCTGAAAGAGTCATTCCAGAAGACGATAATCAAAAAATCTCAATAAAGATCCAGGCACTGCTACAGTTGGAGCTGCATTCGTCTCACCAGTTCCTATACCTGCCATGTGAATGGAGAAGGAAATATCTAAGCTGGCCTGTGCATACAGTAAAACAACAAATTTCACTGGGTCTATACTATTGGAACTCAACCAAGAATTAGGAGAAGTGCAAGTTATAGCGCTCCAAAATCTTACAACTACAGACTATCTACTGTTAAAAGAGCATATGGGATGTGAACAGTTCCCAGGAATCGGTTGTTTTAATTTGTCTGATTTCTCTCAGATTGTTCAAGTTCAGTTGGACAATATCCATCATATCATAGATAATTTTTCACAAATGCCTAAGAAGATTAACTGGTTTTCATGTTTTCACTGGAGATGGCTGTTATTTATAGGTCTGCTTTGGTTATGTAAGTGTATTCCTTCTATGTTAATGAGTGTGCGCAATTTAATTAGTAGTTTAAAACCTATACATGCTTAAGTTAGTCTACAAGAAGATACTTCAAAGAAATGAATAATCTTTCCATGTTTTAGTCCGTCTGCTACTTCTATAGCTTTTCTTCTTCTTTGCTAATTACAGCCCTTAAATAGAGGTCGTGCCTCATATCGAATTTACCGCATAAGATAATTCTTCCAATGGTAAAGATACTTCAGGAAAAAAGCTGGGCACAGAAACCACATGGCATAAATATGCAAAGAAGTAAATGCTAACCTTAAAAACAATATTGTTTCTATCTCACTTATCAAATTTAAATTTCCCTGTATGGTCCCGGAAGATGACTAGTTAGCCAGATATGGGAAGATTCTTCAAGGGAGGAACAACATAAAACAGGCACAGTCGAAGGGCGGCCATCATGTGAGAAATTTTGAATCTACAGATGTGAGGCTTCAAACCTCAGTGCCCTTGTATTGAGAGAAATCTGCATCCGTGGATGTTTTATTGCCCTTGTCTAGCTTGGACTAACACTTAGTCTACAGGCACACACCTGATCAAAAATATGTGCTCTCTTATGACACTGAACTATGTTTTCTACCTTTATATTGCCTCTACCTACCACTTCACATTTATATTGAAAAATATTAATAACAATTATAATCTTAATAACATAGAAACGTGGGATAAAACAACAAATCATGTATAAAGCACAAAAAATTAAAAGAAAGAAAGAAAGAAAAAAGAAAATAAAAGATAAATAAAGACATTACATAATGATGAAGAGCTCAGTTCAACAAGAGGATATAACCATAATGAGTATATATGAATACAATACAGGAGCACCAGCATATGTGAAACAAATACTAACAGAATTACAGGAGGAAATAGATTGCAATGCATACACTTTCGGAGACTTCAATCCACCACTCAGTCCAAAGGACAGATCCTAGGGATAGAAAATAAGTAAGGACACAGAAGCACTGAACAACACACTAGAACAGATGGCCCTAATAAATATCTATACAGCTCTACATCCAAAATCAACAGGACACACTTTTTTCTCATGTGCACAAGAAACATTCTCCAGAATAGACCACAGAGTAGGCAACAAAAGGAGCCTCAGTAAATTCCAAAAGATTGAAAAATTATCAAACAACTTTTCAGACCACAAATGCATCAAACTACAAAGAAATTGTAGAAAGAAAGCGAAAAAGCTCACAAACACTTGGAGGCTTAACAACATGCTCCTAAATAATCAATAACTCAAAGAACAAATTAAAATGCAGTTTCAGCTGTATATGGAAACAAATGACAACTACACAAAGCCAAAACTACTGTGGGTACGGCAAAAGCAGTCTTAAGAGGAAAATATATAGCAATCCAGTCACATGTAAAGAAGGAAGAAAAATCCCAAATGAATGGTCTAATGTCACAATTATCGAAATTGGTAAAAGGAGAACAAATGAGGCATAAGGTCAACAGAAGGTTGGTAAAAAAAAAAGATCAGAGAAGAAATAAGTAAAGTTGAGAAGAAAACATTAGCAAAAATCAACGAAAGCAAGAGCTGGTTCTTCGGGAAAATAAACAAGATAGTTAAGCCTCTTGCCAGACTTATTAAGAGGAAGAGAGAGTCAACACACATCTACAGAATCCGAAATAAAAAGGAAAACCACGACGGACACCACAGAAATACAAAGAATTATTAGAGAGTAATGTGAAAACCTATACGCTTATAAGCTGGGAAACCAAGGAGAAATGGACAACTTCCTAGGAGAATAAAACCTTCCATGGCTGACCAAGAAAAAAACAGAAAATCTTAACAGACCAATTACCAGCAACGGAATTGAATCAGTAATCAAAAAACAACCAAAGAACAAATCCACGGGACAGATGGATTTACCTCAGAATTTTATCATACATACAGATCAGACATAAAACCCATACTCCTTAAAGTTTTCCAAAAAAGAGAAGAGGAGGGATTACTCCGAAACTCAGTCTATGAAACCAGTATCACTCCAATAGAAAAACCAGGTGAAAACCGTACCAAAGTAAAAAACCCTACAGACCATTATCCCTGATGAGCGTAGATGAAAAACACAAAACAAAATATTAGCAAACCGAATTCAAAAATACATCCAAAGGATCAAACACCATGACCAAGAGGGATTAACCCCAGGGATGCAGGGATGGTACGACGTTTGATAATCCATCAACATTATCCAGCATATCAACATAAAGACAGACAAACCCACATGATCATCTCCATAGATGCTGAAAAAGCATTCGACAAAGTTCTACAACAATTCATGATAAACACTCTCCACAAAATGTGTATAGAGGACAAGTACCTCAACATAATAAAGGCCATATATGATAAACCCACAGAACACATCATAGTGAACAGCGAGAAGCTGAAAGCTTCTCCTCTGCGATTGGGTACAAGAAAGGGATGCCCACTCTCCCCACTGTTATTCAACACAGTACTCGAGTTACTAACCACAGTAATTAGACAAAACAACGAAACACAAGGAATCCATATTGGTAGACAAGAAGTTAAACTGTCTCTATTTGCAGATGACATGAAATTGTACATAAAAAACCCTAAAGACCCCACACCAAAACTACTAGAGCTCATATCGGGATACAGCAAAGTTGCGCGATAGAAAATTAACACACAGAAATCTGTAGCTTTCCTGTACACGAACAATGAACCAATAGAAAGAGAAATCTGGAAAACAATTCCGTTCACAAAGGCAGCAGAAAGCATAAAATACCTAGGAATAAACCTAACCAAAGAAGTGATAGACATATACTCAGAAAACAACAGGTCACTCTTAAGAGAAATTAAAGGGGACACTAACAAATGGAAACTCACCCATAAACGTGGCTAGGAAGAATTCATATCATGAAAATGACCATCCTGCCCTAAGCAATATACAGATTTGATGCTTTCCTATCAAATTACCAGCAACATTCTACAATGAACTTTAACAAATAATTGAAAAATTCATACGGAAACACCTAAGACCCCGAACAGCCAGAGCAATACTGAGAGTGAAGAATAAAGTAGCGGGGCTCTCACTCACCAACTTCCAGCTCTACTATAAAGCCATAGTAATCAAGACAATATGGTACTGTCCCAAGAACAGAGCCGCACACCAGGGGAACAGACTAGACACTCCAGACATTAACCCAAATATTTCTGGTCAATTAATATTTGAAAAAGGAGCCATTGATATACAATTGCGTAATGACAGTCTCTTCAACAGATTGTGCTGGCAAATCTGGACAGCTACATGAAGGAGAATGAAACTGGACCGTGGTCTAACCCCATATACAAAAGTAAATCCAAAATGTATCAAAGATCGGAAGGTAAGTCATGAAACCATTAACGTCTTAGAAGAATATATAGGCAGAATCCTCTTAGACATACACATGAGTGACCTCTTCTTGAACATATCTCCCGACTAAGGAAAACAACAGCAAAAACGAACAAGTGGGAATATATTAAGGTGAAAAGCTTCTGTAGAGCAGTAGACACCATCAGTACAACAGAAAGAAGCACTACAGGATGGGAAAATATATTAGTAAATTGCACATCTGATAAAGGCTTGACGCCCAAAATATATAAAGAGCTCACATGCCTCCACAAACAAAAAGCAAATAATCCAATAAAAAAAATGGGCAGAGGAACTGAACAGACAGTTCTCCAAATAACAAATACAGATGGCCAACAGACACATGAAAAGATGCTCCACATCTTTATTATCAGAGAAAAGTAAATTAAATCTACAATGAGTTAACACCACACAGCACTAAGGATGGCTATCATTCAAAAGACAAAAAACAACAAATGTTGTTGCGGCTTGGATAAAGGGGAAACCTCCTACACTGCTGGTGGGAATTTAAATTAGTTCAACCATTGTGGAAAGGAGTATGGAGGATCCTGAAAATGCTCAGAAAAGACTTACCATTGGACCCAGGAATTCCATTCCAAGGAATATACACTAAGAATGCAGAAATCAAGTTTGGAAAAGACAAACGCACCCCGATGTTTATTGCAGCACTATTTACAAGAGCAAAGAACTGGAAGCAACCTAAATATCCATTGGTAGATGAATGGATATAGAAGATGTGGTACATAAACAAAATGGAATATTACTCAGCCATAAGAAGAGGGCAAATCCTACCATTGACGGCAACATGGATGGAGCTGTAGGGTATTATGCTCAGTGAAATAAGCCAAGCAGAGAAAGAGAAATACCAAATGATTTCACTGATTTGTGGACTGTAAGAACGAAAGAAAAACTGAACGAACAAAACAGAAGCGGATTCACAGAACTCAAGAATGGAGTAACAGGTACCAAAGGGAAAGGGAGTTGGGAGAATGGGTGGTTAGGGAGGGATAAGGGGAGAAGTAGAAGGAGGGAATTAAGATTAGCATGCTAATGGGAGTGGGTGGGAGACAGGGAAGGGCTGTACAACACAGAGAAGACAAGTAGTTATTCTACAACATTTTGCTCTGCTGAGGGACAGTGACTGGAAAGGGGTTAACAGTGGGGACCAGTTATAGGAGAGAGACTAGAAAACAAAATATTCTTCATGTAAGTTTAGATTAATGTTAACGAGAAAAAAAAGAAAATAAAGAAAGAAAAGGGGGATAACTTCCTGATAGAATAAAATTAACTGTAAATCAACGATGAATTCATGCCTAAAATATCCTTAATTTTGTTCAGTTAAAGATTTGCAGATGATCGGTGTGGAGGTACAGTTATCTGAAAATATTCCTCTCTATTGAGAAAAAAGAAGTTCCTGTGTGTTGACCTCCAATGAGTTCTACACAATGGTATAAATTGCATATAAAAGTGTGGGGCAAAACGTCTCTTTGTGCTTATATAGAGGATCAAAGCCTAATTGGACTAACCACAAAACGAACTAAGAAACGATATGAAGAAGTACTTAACACTTCAGCACTCCCTGAAAGAGTCATTCCAGAAGACGATAATCAAAAAATCTCAATAAAGATCCAGGCACTGCTACAGTTGGAGCTGCATTCGTCTCACCAGTTCCTATACCTGCCATGTGAATGGAGAAGGAAATATCTAAGCTGGCCTGTGCATACAGTAAAACAACAAATTTCACTGGGTCTATACTATTGGAACTCAACCAAGAATTAGGAGAAGTGCAAGTTATAGCGCTCCAAAATCTTACAACTACAGACTATCTACTGTTAAAAGAGCATATGGGATGTGAACAGTTCCCAGGAATCGGTTGTTTTAATTTGTCTGATTTCTCTCAGATTGTTCAAGTTCAGTTGGACAATATCCATCATATCATAGATAATTTTTCACAAATGCCTAAGAAGATTAACTGGTTTTCATGTTTTCACTGGAGATGGCTGTTATTTATAGGTCTGCTTTGGTTATGTAAGTGTATTCCTTCTATGTTAATGAGTGTGCGCAATTTAATTAGTAGTTTAAAACCTATACATGCTTAAGTTAGTCTACAAGAAGATACTTCAAAGAAATGAATAATCTTTCCATGTTTTAGTCCGTCTGCTACTTCTATAGCTTTTCTTCTTCTTTGCTAATTACAGCCCTTAAATAGAGGTCGTGCCTCATATCGAATTTACCGCATAAGATAATTCTTCCAATGGTAAAGATACTTCAGGAAAAAAGCTGGGCACAGAAACCACATGGCATAAATATGCAAAGAAGTAAATGCTAACCTTAAAAACAATATTGTTTCTATCTCACTTATCAAATTTAAATTTCCCTGTATGGTCCCAGAAGATGACTAGTTAGCCAGATATGGGAAGATTCTTCAAGGGAGGAACAACATAAAACAGGCACAGTCGAAGGGCGGCCATCATGTGAGAAATTTTGAATCTACAGATGTGAGGCTTCAAACCTCAGTGCCCTTGTATTGAGAGAAATCTGCATCCGTGGATGTTTTATTGCCCTTGTCTAGCTTGGACTAACACTTAGTCTACAGGCACACACCTGATCAAAAATATGTGCTCTCTTATGACACTGAACTATGTTTTCTACCTTTATATTGCCTCTACCTACCACTTCACATTTATATTGAAAAATATTAATAACAATTATAATCTTAATAACATAGAAACGTGGGATAAAACAACAAATCATGTATAAAGCACAAAAAATTAAAAGAAAGAAAGAAAGAAAAAAGAAAATAAAAGATAAATAAAGACATTACATAATGATGAAGAGCTCAGTTCAACAAGAGGATATAACCATAATGAGTATATATGAATACAATACAGGAGCACCAGCATATGTGAAACAAATACTAACAGAATTACAGGAGGAAATAGATTGCAATGCATACACTTTCGGAGACTTCAATCCACCACTCAGTCCAAAGGACAGATCCTAGGGATAGAAAATAAGTAAGGACACAGAAGCACTGAACAACACACTAGAACAGATGGCCCTAATAAATATCTATACAGCTCTACATCCAAAATCAACAGGACACACTTTTTTCTCATGTGCACAAGAAACATTCTCCAGAATAGACCACAGAGTAGGCAACAAAAGGAGCCTCAGTAAATTCCAAAAGATTGAAAAATTATCAAACAACTTTTCAGACCACAAATGCATCAAACTACAAAGAAATTGTAGAAAGAAAGCGAAAAAGCTCACAAACACTTGGAGGCTTAACAACATGCTCCTAAATAATCAATAACTCAAAGAACAAATTAAAATGCAGTTTCAGCTGTATATGGAAACAAATGACAACTACACAAAGCCAAAACTACTGTGGGTACGGCAAAAGCAGTCTTAAGAGGAAAATATATAGCAATCCAGTCACATGTAAAGAAGGAAGAAAAATCCCAAATGAATGGTCTAATGTCACAATTATCGAAATTGGTAAAAGGAGAACAAATGAGGCATAAGGTCAACAGAAGGTTGGTAAAAAAAAAAGATCAGAGAAGAAATAAGTAAAGTTGAGAAGAAAACATTAGCAAAAATCAACGAAAGCAAGAGCTGGTTCTTCGGGAAAATAAACAAGATAGTTAAGCCTCTTGCCAGACTTATTAAGAGGAAGAGAGAGTCAACACACATCTACAGAATCCGAAATAAAAAGGAAAACCACGACGGACACCACAGAAATACAAAGAATTATTAGAGAGTAATGTGAAAACCTATACGCTTATAAGCTGGGAAACCAAGGAGAAATGGACAACTTCCTAGGAGAATAAAACCTTCCATGGCTGACCAAGAAAAAAACAGAAAATCTTAACAGACCAATTACCAGCAACGGAATTGAATCAGTAATCAAAAAACAACCAAAGAACAAATCCACGGGACAGATGGATTTACCTCAGAATTTTATCATACATACAGATCAGACATAAAACCCATACTCCTTAAAGTTTTCCAAAAAAGAGAAGAGGAGGGATTACTCCGAAACTCAGTCTATGAAACCAGTATCACTCCAATAGAAAAACCAGGTGAAAACCGTACCAAAGTAAAAAACCCTACAGACCATTATCCCTGATGAGCGTAGATGAAAAACACAAAACAAAATATTAGCAAACCGAATTCAAAAATACATCCAAAGGATCAAACACCATGACCAAGAGGGATTAACCCCAGGGATGCAGGGATGGTACGACGTTTGATAATCCATCAACATTATCCAGCATATCAACATAAAGACAGACAAACCCACATGATCATCTCCATAGATGCTGAAAAAGCATTCGACAAAGTTCTACAACAATTCATGATAAACACTCTCCACAAAATGTGTATAGAGGACAAGTACCTCAACATAATAAAGGCCATATATGATAAACCCACAGAACACATCATAGTGAACAGCGAGAAGCTGAAAGCTTCTCCTCTGCGATTGGGTACAAGAAAGGGATGCCCACTCTCCCCACTGTTATTCAACACAGTACTCGAGTTACTAACCACAGTAATTAGACAAAACAACGAAACACAAGGAATCCATATTGGTAGACAAGAAGTTAAACTGTCTCTATTTGCAGATGACATGAAATTGTACATAAAAAACCCTAAAGACCCCACACCAAAACTACTAGAGCTCATATCGGGATACAGCAAAGTTGCGCGATAGAAAATTAACACACAGAAATCTGTAGCTTTCCTGTACACGAACAATGAACCAATAGAAAGAGAAATCTGGAAAACAATTCCGTTCACAAAGGCAGCAGAAAGCATAAAATACCTAGGAATAAACCTAACCAAAGAAGTGATAGACATATACTCAGAAAACAACAGGTCACTCTTAAGAGAAATTAAAGGGGACACTAACAAATGGAAACTCACCCATAAACGTGGCTAGGAAGAATTCATATCATGAAAATGACCATCCTGCCCTAAGCAATATACAGATTTGATGCTTTCCTATCAAATTACCAGCAACATTCTACAATGAACTTTAACAAATAATTGAAAAATTCATACGGAAACACCTAAGACCCCGAACAGCCAGAGCAATACTGAGAGTGAAGAATAAAGTAGCGGGGCTCTCACTCACCAACTTCCAGCTCTACTATAAAGCCATAGTAATCAAGACAATATGGTACTGTCCCAAGAACAGAGCCGCACACCAGGGGAACAGACTAGACACTCCAGACATTAACCCAAATATTTCTGGTCAATTAATATTTGAAAAAGGAGCCATTGATATACAATTGCGTAATGACAGTCTCTTCAACAGATTGTGCTGGCAAATCTGGACAGCTACATGAAGGAGAATGAAACTGGACCGTGGTCTAACCCCATATACAAAAGTAAATCCAAAATGTATCAAAGATCGGAAGGTAAGTCATGAAACCATTAACGTCTTAGAAGAATATATAGGCAGAATCCTCTTAGACATACACATGAGTGACCTCTTCTTGAACATATCTCCCGACTAAGGAAAACAACAGCAAAAACGAACAAGTGGGAATATATTAAGGTGAAAAGCTTCTGTAGAGCAGTAGACACCATCAGTACAACAGAAAGAAGCACTACAGGATGGGAAAATATATTAGTAAATTGCACATCTGATAAAGGCTTGACGCCCAAAATATATAAAGAGCTCACATGCCTCCACAAACAAAAAGCAAATAATCCAATAAAAAAAATGGGCAGAGGAACTGAACAGACAGTTCTCCAAATAACAAATACAGATGGCCAACAGACACATGAAAAGATGCTCCACATCTTTATTATCAGAGAAAAGTAAATTAAATCTACAATGAGTTAACACCACACAGCACTAAGGATGGCTATCATTCAAAAGACAAAAAACAACAAATGTTGTTGCGGCTTGGATAAAGGGGAAACCTCCTACACTGCTGGTGGGAATTTAAATTAGTTCAACCATTGTGGAAAGGAGTATGGAGGATCCTGAAAATGCTCAGAAAAGACTTACCATTGGACCCAGGAATTCCATTCCAAGGAATATACACTAAGAATGCAGAAATCAAGTTTGGAAAAGACAAACGCACCCCGATGTTTATTGCAGCACTATTTACAAGAGCAAAGAACTGGAAGCAACCTAAATATCCATTGGTAGATGAATGGATATAGAAGATGTGGTACATAAACAAAATGGAATATTACTCAGCCATAAGAAGAGGGCAAATCCTACCATTGACGGCAACATGGATGGAGCTGTAGGGTATTATGCTCAGTGAAATAAGCCAAGCAGAGAAAGAGAAATACCAAATGATTTCACTGATTTGTGGACTGTAAGAACGAAAGAAAAACTGAACGAACAAAACAGAAGCGGATTCACAGAACTCAAGAATGGAGTAACAGGTACCAAAGGGAAAGGGAGTTGGGAGAATGGGTGGTTAGGGAGGGATAAGGGGAGAAGTAGAAGGAGGGAATTAAGATTAGCATGCTAATGGGAGTGGGTGGGAGACAGGGAAGGGCTGTACAACACAGAGAAGACAAGTAGTTATTCTACAACATTTTGCTCTGCTGAGGGACAGTGACTGGAAAGGGGTTAACAGTGGGGACCAGTTATAGGAGAGAGACTAGAAAACAAAATATTCTTCATGTAAGTTTAGATTAATGTTAACGAGAAAAAAAAGAAAATAAAGAAAGAAAAGGGGGATAACTTCCTGATAGAATAAAATTAACTGTAAATCAACGATGAATTCATGCCTAAAATATCCTTAATTTTGTTCAGTTAAAGATTTGCAGATGATCGGTGTGGAGGTACAGTTATCTGAAAATATTCCTCTCTATTGAGAAAAAAGAAGTTCCTGTGTGTTGACCTCCAATGAGTTCTACACAATGGTATAAATTGCATATAAAAGTGTGGGGCAAAACGTCTCTTTGTGCTTATATAGAGGATCAAAGCCTAATTGGACTAACCACAAAACGAACTAAGAAACGATATGAAGAAGTACTTAACACTTCAGCACTCCCTGAAAGAGTCATTCCAGAAGACGATAATCAAAAAATCTCAATAAAGATCCAGGCACTGCTACAGTTGGAGCTGCATTCGTCTCACCAGTTCCTATACCTGCCATGTGAATGGAGAAGGAAATATCTAAGCTGGCCTGTGCATACAGTAAAACAACAAATTTCACTGGGTCTATACTATTGGAACTCAACCAAGAATTAGGAGAAGTGCAAGTTATAGCGCTCCAAAATCTTACAACTACAGACTATCTACTGTTAAAAGAGCATATGGGATGTGAACAGTTCCCAGGAATCGGTTGTTTTAATTTGTCTGATTTCTCTCAGATTGTTCAAGTTCAGTTGGACAATATCCATCATATCATAGATAATTTTTCACAAATGCCTAAGAAGATTAACTGGTTTTCATGTTTTCACTGGAGATGGCTGTTATTTATAGGTCTGCTTTGGTTATGTAAGTGTATTCCTTCTATGTTAATGAGTGTGCGCAATTTAATTAGTAGTTTAAAACCTATACATGCTTAAGTTAGTCTACAAGAAGATACTTCAAAGAAATGAATAATCTTTCCATGTTTTAGTCCGTCTGCTACTTCTATAGCTTTTCTTCTTCTTTGCTAATTACAGCCCTTAAATAGAGGTCGTGCCTCATATCGAATTTACCGCATAAGATAATTCTTCCAATGGTAAAGATACTTCAGGAAAAAAGCTGGGCACAGAAACCACATGGCATAAATATGCAAAGAAGTAAATGCTAACCTTAAAAACAATATTGTTTCTATCTCACTTATCAAATTTAAATTTCCCTGTATGGTCCCGGAAGATGACTAGTTAGCCAGATATGGGAAGATTCTTCAAGGGAGGAACAACATAAAACAGGCACAGTCGAAGGGCGGCCATCATGTGAGAAATTTTGAATCTACAGATGTGAGGCTTCAAACCTCAGTGCCCTTGTATTGAGAGAAATCTGCATCCGTGGATGTTTTATTGCCCTTGTCTAGCTTGGACTAACACTTAGTCTACAGGCACACACCTGATCAAAAATATGTGCTCTCTTATGACACTGAACTATGTTTTCTACCTTTATATTGCCTCTACCTACCACTTCACATTTATATTGAAAAATATTAATAACAATTATAATCTTAATAACATAGAAACGTGGGATAAAACAACAAATCATGTATAAAGCACAAAAAATTAAAAGAAAGAAAGAAAGAAAAAAGAAAATAAAAGATAAATAAAGACATTACATAATGATGAAGAGCTCAGTTCAACAAGAGGATATAACCATAATGAGTATATATGAATACAATACAGGAGCACCAGCATATGTGAAACAAATACTAACAGAATTACAGGAGGAAATAGATTGCAATGCATACACTTTCGGAGACTTCAATCCACCACTCAGTCCAAAGGACAGATCCTAGGGATAGAAAATAAGTAAGGACACAGAAGCACTGAACAACACACTAGAACAGATGGCCCTAATAAATATCTATACAGCTCTACATCCAAAATCAACAGGACACACTTTTTTCTCATGTGCACAAGAAACATTCTCCAGAATAGACCACAGAGTAGGCAACAAAAGGAGCCTCAGTAAATTCAAAAGATTGAAAAATTATCAAACAACTTTTCAGACCACAAATGCATCAAACTACAAAGAAATTGTAGAAAGAAAGCGAAAAAGCTC